>NC_049979.1:21119948-21122844 GCF_000003815.2 Branchiostoma floridae
AGTGAAAAACCCCCCCCAGAAATAAAATCTTTAAATGGAAATTTCATTGGGAGGAACCCCAAACCCAAAGGAGACTTTAGCAGCTGCATTAGGTCAGTACATTGAAATAGGAAGATATTAGTATATCATGTGACAGAGTAACTACATGTGCATGGGCCATCTGAGACAAAAAAAGGTAGCGTCTCAACAACTTCAAAGTACTGTGGTTGGTTACATACTTAAGAAATCCAAAATAAGTAATGTTCATCCATGTCCAAACTTACAAATTCAGAAAATGGAATTTCAGAGTCAGACTTTTGCATGGTGCACAACCAACATGGTAAAAAGCTCATTTTTCCAACCACGTACCACAGACAAAAAGGCAAAAATACACAATAGGTCTACAGAAACCCAATACATTTCATGCAGGCCTGAGGTCTACGAACTCTTGTTTATACTGTATGTAAGGTCTTAAATTGTACAACTTACTTAACTTTCTCCTTACGAGAAAAAATGTGTGTCTGTTTTAAAAGAAATGAGGGTGTTGCTTTAGTTTAAACTTCAGTCCAATGTTTTGACTCAACATGTTATACACCTTACATAGATATCTTAATAGACATTTTCACTATGCCATTTGTCATTATTTCTTTCTCTTCTATCAGATGACTTTCACCTGACATTATCTTTTTTACGATATCTTAAACAGGAAAAGAGTGCCCCCCACTTTCAACACCCAGTAACGGTTTCATGTCTGGCACAAACTTCTATGGCGACCAGGTGACCTTCACTTGCCATTCTGGGTACGAGATCTCCGGAAGTGCGGTCTTAACCTGTCAGATGAACCAACAGTGGAACGGAACCCAACCAACCTGTGAACGTGAGCGTTCCACTTACCTCGAATTTACCTTGAATTCCACAGGTTTGATTAGAATGATTATGTCACCTGTAACTGGTGTTTTTAAAGATATGTTAGAAGGTAACCTTATGTTATCATGACGATGGTAAAAGTAATAATAGCATTTTTCAGGCTGTAGGGACAGTAGGTTATTATCTACTGTGTTCAGGGCACCTTTTATTTCAGGTATCAAAAATCAGGTATCAATTTCTACACCTTGTTGGAGTAAGAAAAGCCAAGTAACTATTGCAAGGACAGAACATCTAACGTTAGCCAGGAACACAAGGAATTGATTCAATAGCTTAGCCACTCTGTCATTTGATGCCAGTTTGATTCTTTCACTAGGAAAAGAATCTGATAGACATTCACAACATTCACAAAGTGTCAATAGACACAAAAAATCAGCAGGAAACTTGTGAAAAATATCACATCTACTACAATATCTAGTTTTCAATATTCTCACAGTGACTACATTTTCTTCTTAGCTAATTTTTTTTAGTTAATTATTTATATAAATGTAGTTGAATTACCATCTAGCCTTATGTTACCCGATTTTGCTTTTTTTAAATGTCAAAAGTTGTGCTTCAATCAATGGTTAGCTTTTCTTCACTCCCTTACACTATACAGGGATCCATTGTCCACCATTGAGTCCCATAGCCAATGGACAGATGAGTGGAGGTCATCTGTTTGGTGACCAGGTCATGTTTGTGTGCAACTCTGGCTATGACCTCAGCGGAAGTCCTTCTCGGAAATGTCAGGCAGATGGAACATGGTCCGGAGTACAGCCAGCTTGTGACCGTAAGTTTGAAGTGTAGAAATCCATAGATTATTTCAGGAATTGGTGTTGACATGCATTTTTCAAAATCAGCATCAACATAAAAAAAAGATAAACTGTAGAAGCTCATATAATGTTATATAGTAGAGTGAAATCATTCCTCAGCTAATTGACATCTATTGTACTGCAGTCATCCCTAATTAAGGCATCTGGAGACGCATTGTTCAAGTTTTTGAAGCTTTATTCAGCCTGCCAAGGCTCATATTACATGTATGTTACTTAGCCATGATGATTACATGTTCGATTTCTCCGATAAGATCCAAACACTTCATTTACATAAAGGTAACTCTTTTAGAACATTCAATTAAAGATCTTTAAATGCTCATAGTAGTGTTATTTGCAAATATGCATTTCCATTGCATTTATACTACAACATGAATATTCCAGCCACACACTTGAAACACGATTAAACCTCCCTCTTCTCCCCTACTGCAAAGAATGGCTTATTGCAAAGAATGGCTTATTTGCAGTAACTGATTTGATATTCCCGTTGGTTCTATAGGCGTAGTATGCCCAGACACGTCAGCCCCTGCCCACAGCTCAGTGACTGGAGGGCTGTATCTCGGTGACACGGCAACATACTCCTGTGACCCTGGGTATGAACTGCATGGAAGTGCCACCCAGATATGTCAGGCCGACCAAACATGGAGTGGGACACAGCCAACATGTCACAGTAAATATATGGATTTATTTCTTATGACATTATTATTGTAAGATTGTTGTACAATTGCAGACTGAAAGTATTCTTGGAAAGTTGAGCAAAATTCAGCTGTGTTGAGATGAAAATTGCTGGCTTGTTGTTGGCTGCCTCACAACCTGCTGGAAAATTCTACAGCATCAATATTGTACAACTACCTAAGACAAATGTTACAAAGCACTATCTGAAAAGTTCACCTGATTTTTATCTGTACCTTCACAGAAGGAAAACATGATGATTTTGTTCTGTTCCTTGTTCTTCTTCTTCTCCAAAAAAAGGTCAATGACCTTCACCAGACTGCTGCCACCATGGTAACCGTTGAAGTAGCAGACACCAGTGGCAGTCAATAACACTATGTAGCAATTGGCTTGACACTCAGTAGACAAACATAGATATGAATGTGTTTGAGTAAGAATGAACAGGGTATTAGTCTGTTAGACTAAACCATTTGATGATAAACGTTATATATTTGCTTGCAAATGTATCTTTA
>NC_049979.1:21125307-21166718 GCF_000003815.2 Branchiostoma floridae
AAAACCATGCTTGACTCTGGACCCCCCTCTGAATGGTAAAGTCAATGGTTCCAACCTATATGGAGACACGGTAACCTTCACCTGCAATGTTGGGTTTGACTTGGTGGGCGACCAGACAAGGATCTGTCAGAGTGACCAGCAGTGGAGTGGATCACAGCCATATTGTCAAAGTAAGTTGATTTCACTTGAAAGTGCAGAGAAGAATCCCAGTAATCAATGCCTCTGGCCTTGGAGGTGATTGGTTGTCCACAGCTCTGTGGAATGTTTCTCATGTGTTGATTGGTCTGTTCTGATCATTTACCACCATTTGTGTACTTGGTGCCGATTGGATGGTAGTAATTCAGAGCAGGGGTTCCCATTGTATCTATTTGTGCAAGGTGACAGTTAGTCAAGCAGATGGATAAGATTTGGAAATATATTTGCTTCCTACATTATAACAAGTGCTGTCTCTTTCCTTGGTGCTGATTTGCTGGTAGCCGCTCAGTGTTAGCCTTCTGAGATGCTGATTGGCTCTCTTCATGGCAGTAAGTGGTATCCCTCTCCTTGGTGCTGAAAGGTTGGTAAGGTTGCACCTCAGTGCAGGGCATCCCAGAGGGCGATTAGCTTTGACCACTTACCTTCTGTGTCCTTGCAGAACAAGACTGCGGCCAGCTGCCAGCCCCAAGCCATGGCACGGTGTCAGGCGCGACTCACTATGGCAACCAGGTGACCTTCACATGTGATCCTGGGTACGAGATCTTTGGAAGTGTGACATTGACCTGTCAGGAGAATCAGCAGTGGAGCGGAGCTCCACCCACATGTACATGTAAGCACCTCTCTTCTTTAAGATATTGTCCACTGTATGTCTATAGCTCTGCAATGTAACAAAAATGTAACTTTTGTTATTGTTATTGGGTGGGCCGACTACTGTCTCTTGGCAGCCAGGGGCTGAATTGCGAGGAGCTTACAATAGGCGGGGATAAATCACAAGGGTCTGGAGCGAGCTGCCATTTTGCGCCACTCATGTGACCTCAATACGACAGTAATTGCCCCAGGTGCGGCCAAGGGACTGTAGGTTTTGAACCACTCACACTGCACCATCGCACATGTGGTGGGTTCTTAAACGTGCCTGGGGTATGGCTCGCCCCAGACATGGGACCTCCATTTTACGTCCTATCTGAGGGACTGCCCTAGCCAAAGCTAAGTACTCATTTTCACCTGAGCAAAGTGAGGAAAGCCGTGTAAAGTGCCTTTCCCAAGGGCACAAGATCGGTGACACACAGACGGATTCGAACTCGAAACCTCTTGTTACCGAGGCAGACACGCTGCCGCTGCGCCACGCGATCCAACTCTTCAACACAACTTTATTCAGGTTGCGACAAGTACAATACATTGTGAACACTAGGCAGCAGGCTGATATTGTGACCGCAAACATTTTCATATACACTATTTTAAGTAGATAAAATAGTTAGTACATTAAAAACAGGTAAAGCTATATATAATGATAAATGCAATGTACAAACGTAACAACATGGTAATGTTGAAATAGTCAGGCCCTTGTAACTGAAACACTTGCTCTATACCTCCCCAGTGTTTCACAAGTTGCTAGACGAGAGGATTATTTGTATTCCGGGTTTGGCTGATGTTATGTAATCCGTCTCTTTTGAAAACAGTGATAACATGCCCACCCCTTAGTCCGGTGAGCAACGGTCAGATGAATGGCGGCACCTCATTCGGAGACCAGGTGACGTTTGCATGCAATGTCGGGTACAGTCTCAGTGGGAGCCCCTCACGTACCTGCCTGGCAGATGGAACGTGGTCCGGAGTCCAACCAGTCTGTAACCGTAAGTGGAGTTACAATGGCTACAAGTATGTTTTCTACTTGTAAAGCAGAGGAAAAGCACAAGTAAGGTGCTCATGACAAACAATGCAACATTTTCAGACTATATAGACCAAAAACACTGTCATTTAATCAAGTCAGTGTACTTCTCCAGTTTTTTTCAACTTTTCACCAGCAAAAGTCATTGTTGTAGGTCCTTATTTTTGCCTGTCGTTGATAAAAATAAGAAATTGATTGTCTGGCAATGATGTCACATTGAACACAGCAGGAAATTTACAAAAAGTTGCACAAAGTCATGTTATTTGTAAAAACATATTTTGAGAACCAGCCAACACTTAAACATTGCAATTAATAATATCACAGTTACAAGAGACAACATGTATTACCATTCGGACGGGGCAAAGACTCTCTATCACATCAAACTCCCTTTCACAGCAAACTCCCATTCTTGGCAAACCTCCTTTCCCGGCACAAGAGAACATAGCCAACGTTGAAAATTGTGGACCCCCCCCCCCAAAAAAAAAAACAACAAACAAACAAACCCAGCCCCGTTCCAAAGACTGCAAGGGAGTCTAATGTATTGCAATATTTGCTTGTACAGCTTTTCAGAGGTACATAAAATTTCTTTTCCTTGCTGCAGTCAACCTCCATTCTGTAAACATGGTGTATTGTTAATCCTTTGCTATTTTCAGACATGAAGTGCTCTGACCTGGTAGCACCACAACACGGGTCTATGAGTGGAGGAACATATGTTGGCGACACTGTGACGTTCTCCTGTGATACTGGGTTTGAACTTGTCGGGACATCTGTCCAGACATGTGAAGTAACTCAAACTTGGAGCAATGCAACACCGACATGCACAAGTAAGCATAATTGTATACATGGTAACATGACTCAGTGCTTGAAATACGTTTTTTTCAGCCAGGTTGCCCAGGTGTCAACCTTAGTCAAAAGCCATGTTTCACCATCAACATTTCAGGTTGTCCCACTTCCTTTCTTCAAATCACCTACTTATCCATTATCTTTTCTTCCAGTTACATGTAACTTCTACCTGAAATGAAGTTGCACCAAGCAAAATGTGGTTCATTTGCAAGTGTGCAAGTGGGTATTTCAAGCACTGTGAGTGATACATAATGTTAGGTTGGCATACTGTTAATACCTGATTTTTAACCATCTTGTTACCAAGCATTGCTTAGCTAATGCAAATTCAGGTGAAAAGATTGACCTAAAAACAAAAATGCAAATCAGCAGGCTGGTGCAGTTTCTAAGTTTGCTAAACAAATATTTGAAAAAAAAAAATAGCAAATGCTACAAAATGATATAAAGGGACCTTTTTCTTTATTTTGTTATTTCTTTTTTTTTTACATTTTACCTCAAGATTCATTATTGTAGTACAGCATTGATTACTGACAGTGACCCTCTGTTCTTGATTTTTTTTCTTCATCAGGAGTGGCATGCCAAAACCTGGACCCTCCAACCAATGGTATGATAAACGTAATCAGTAACCTGTATGGAGGCGGAGTGACATTCGACTGCAATGTCGGTTACCAGCTTGTAGGCAGTTCAATATTGACCTGTCAGAGCGACCAACAGTGGAGTGGGTCACCACCTAGCTGTCAAAGTAAGAAAGACTCCTTAATATATATATTATTTAGAAATAGTCTCTTGCTACCAATATGTAAATACTAGAATGTAATTTGCAAGCAACAAATGACAATTTTTTCCATTTGTTGAAGTTCTCAAAGACCCGGTGTATTATAATAGTCTAAGATGATCATTTTTTTTCTCAATGATTCAATGGTTTCTCACAACAACATTTCATAAGGAGTTTGAGATTGTTGTGTAATATCTCTCAAATGAAGTACAATACAGGTATTTATGTCAAAACGCCTGCGGGTCGGAATGCCCTCCGGCTTTCGGCCGTCGGGCGATCCAACCCGCGGTCGGCCTGGTACCTCGGGTGATACGAAATACACCGTGTTGTATTCTATATGTACAGACTGACTTGTACTACTGGCTTTATCATCCAGAAATACAGTGCCCACCACTGACATCACCAGCAGCTGGTTGGCAGCTTCGCACCCAGCACTCCTATGGGGACAACGTGACATTCGAATGTGATACTGGGTACACCATGGTAGGCAGTGCCACGCTGACGTGCCAGGCTGACGGACAGTGGAGCGCATCGGAGCCTTCATGTCAAAGTATGCGACACCTGTTATCTTTCATGGCAGTTGATGTTATGTCATTGTAAATCTAAAATATACACATGAAATGCCTAGTCTTTTTGAAAATGTCATTATAGAAACAGTTGATTAGATTGTCTGGTATCCAATAGATTACATAGCCATGTTATTTATTGGCATTGTCTTGACTGTACATGATGTATTGTTAGATAGTGTGTCTGTGGGAGATGATGTATTGTACACTTTAACCTACAAACGTGTATTGAAAACATCTGTTTTAATTTCTTAATCCTTAAACTGCAGTGATTTGTTCAAGATGCTAGCAACTGTGTTGTATCATTTTCTCACTAATTATTGAATCAATATCTTTAATTCTGTATCTTTGTTGTTATCAACAATTCAGCAACAAAGACTGTTTTCTGAATTAGTTACAGATCTCATGCAAAACATTTCTTGTTTATAAACACAGTGATGTCATTGGTTATGAGACTAGAGTAACGTGTCTCTTTTATGTACTATGTACTTTTCTGTCATAAGGGATCCAGTGCCCTCCACTCAGTCCTATATCAGATGGTCAAATGAGTGCAAGCGGCAGCTTCTTCATGGACCGGGTGACCTTTGTGTGCAACTCTGGCTTTGATCTCTTTGGGAGCAACGAACGACTGTGTCAAGCAGACGGCACATGGTCGGGCATCCAGCCTGTTTGTAACCGTGAGTGACATTCACCTAATTCTTTTCTTCTGATGGTAATTTAATAACATAGAATACAACTATTCCTTTTCGTGAGGTATCAGCTGGACTGTAGGTTGGAGTGTCTGACAGCCAAAACTTTGTATCTATGTCATCCTTTGTTGTTAAATTTTTATGTGACCCAAGAAAACAGACCTTTCAATGCAAAATGCAACATGAGTTGAGAAAGTCTGGTTTCCTCAAACAAATCATTAAATCCAGTTTTCGACAGCGGTTTTGACCTGTTCTGTTCCCACAGGCACCAAGTGCCCTGATCTGGCTGCACCTGCTCATGGCTATGTAACATCGGGAACGTTCTATGGCGACACAGCGACGTACAGCTGCCAAATTGGGTATGAAATCGATGGCGTTGCAGTCAGGACATGCCAGGCTGATAAAACTTGGCGTGGGATGGAGCCGACCTGCACCAGTAAGCAACTCAGTTTTTTGTTTGTTGTTGATAAAGATTAGTGTTGATGACTTTTGCTGAGACTTAAGCATTTTACAATTCTGTGCATTATCTAAGACAGTGTTATCATGGCATTTTGTTAATATTACAACAATTTAACTCAAGATCTGAGTCCAGTGAATAATTTAGAACAAATAATTACCTAAAGCACTCTGCATGATTAATATATTCCTGAATTCTAAAACTCATTGTGTCTTCTCCTGTCACCATTGCACAGTGAAACAGACCACCCTCTTTATTTCAGGAAAGGAATGCCTGCTTTTGGATCCTCCAACAAATGGTGGAATATATGGGAATAGCAATCTGTATGGAGACACAGTAATCTTCTTCTGCCTTGCTGGGTTTGAGTTGGTCGGCAGCCCGATACTGACCTGTCAGAGTAACCAACAGTGGAATGGGACAAAACCATACTGTCAAAGTATGGAGACTTGTTTTTCATGGAACGCAATTTAAGCATTTGCAAAAGGCTGAGAGTAGACTCTAGTTTGTGCATTATAGTTTGGTAGTCATTGATACAAGGATAGAAAGTAAAATGATTTTCTTCAAATGGACACTCACCTCACTTGCGTACTTAAGGGTGAGCTGTTAATTGCACTTTTAATCACACGCACATGTAATAAGTCTTGTGTTCTACAAAGCATCACCTGTTCTTCTTGTTGAAGTTAGTTGGGCTGCTTTTAATGGATTGAGATACATTTCTACATACTGCAGTGATTTTTTTCTCCTGACACTCTTGTAAATCTTGAAATAGAATAGACACCTTGTTCTTCTATGTTCCCTGTTTGCCACACTGTACATGTAGTACAGTACCATATTATTTTTCACAGCTATTGAAGCCTTTTGCCATGAATTTGCATTTGTATGTATCTTACTTACTTTTAAACTATCATTATGCAATTTTCACCACGACTCCAAGATGAGAGAAAGTCACTTCTTATATAACTATTCAATGCAGAAAAAGAATGCCCACCGCTACAAGCACCAACCAATGGTGGCACTTCTGGATCTTTTACCATTGGGAGCCAGTTGACTTTCACATGTGATCCCGGGTATGTGCTCAATGGCACTGCATCACTGTCCTGCTGGGCACACCAGGTGTGGAGTGGAACCCCACCAACTTGTGACCGTGAGTATTCACTTTCAAATCTATCTTGAGCTTGACTCTAGAGGCCTGTGGTACAGTAATGCAGATACTCAGGTTCTTCATGATTCGAATGAACAATATTCAACAATCGATGAGCAACCTTGTTGTGGCTCATTGTTCATTCGAAGTGTTTGACATTTTATATAATTACAAGACTTAGTGTCAAGCTTCCATATATCTTGCATAGAGTCCGATGTATTTTCATGTGTAAATGGAAGACAAATGAGGCAATAAGCTTAGGACAAATCTTATTGATTATGTGTGACATATCACTTCCAATGGCTGTGTCTCCAGACTATAATAGCTCATGGTTGAATGATAAAGTCAAAGCTTAGTATGGGGTATAATCAACAA
Organism: Branchiostoma floridae; assembly: GCF_000003815.2. Taxonomy (NCBI): domain Eukaryota; kingdom Metazoa; phylum Chordata; class Leptocardii; order Amphioxiformes; family Branchiostomatidae; genus Branchiostoma; species Branchiostoma floridae. The sequence goes on from NC_049979.1 coordinate 21,132,009, forward strand.
GAAATATGCTATTCAACCAGCTTACTTGTAGTTGATGCGGCATTGTGCCACAATCAAAGATTTTGAGATGGTCTCTAAGTTATCTTGTATGATTCAGGCATGCAAAGTAGTTGCAAATTCATTTGATTCACTTTCAATCTTTTTCAAGACTGACCGTCATGATCAGGAGCATTTTGTTTACAAGATTTATGTTATTGCTGTTTCTGCAATCAGGGATAAGCTGTCCAGCTCTGAGCCCACCAACCAATGGCCAGATGAATGGCAACAGTAACTTCTATGGAGACCAAGTGATATTTGCATGTGACCTTGGCTTTGAGCTGAATGGGAGCCTCTCACTCATCTGTCAATCAGATGGAACCTGGTCAGGAGTCCAGCCAGTTTGCAACGGTATGTTAATGTCTGTCTAAGAATAACATTTGTCTTTAAACTTAACATGGATTGAACACATGGATTATAGGGTTAAAAAGTAAGACTCAATGTGCATTTTGCTTTCTTTTGATATCACAGTCCAGGGGCTGATTCACCAACTGATGATGAATTTCTGGCAACAATGCCAAGCTGCAAAGTCAACATTGAAACTCTTCCTAGCAGTAAAATATGATGGAGATGCTATAGATGGCCTTATATCGATGGCACATTTTGGGAATGTACATCATCGATTTTGATTTTGCTCCTAGCGTTGAAGTGTCAAACACTGACTGCACCTGCCCATGGGACCGTGGCTGGTGGGTCGTCATTTGGTGACACTGCCACGTACTCCTGTGATGCTGGGTACGAGGTGGTGGGAACTTCCACCAGGTTGTGCCAACCTAGCAGGACATGGAGCGGAAATGAACCAACTTGTGAAAGTAAGGGATATATCTCAAGTAATTTAGTCAAAGTATATATGTCATAGACTAGGTATAGGTGCATCCTTTCAATGATTTTAAGAATTGAACTGTCATCATGAAACAGTGTGCAATTAAGAAATACCATGAAGTCTTCCATATCCATGTTCAGAAGCAGTGCTGAGTTGCAATTCATTGCTACATCTTTAGGACATTGATAATGGCACACGTTCTTTTGGAATATGGGATACATGGAGTACACAAGACCAGACTGAATGTAGACTGTAGTACTGTAGCAGCTTTTTGATAGTTATCAACTTCTTGAACCTTTGGCAAACTTAACGAATGTAGGAAGAGTTGATTAAGTTACACTTAGTCTTCACTTGTAAAAGTTTAAGTTTGTATATTAACTGATATCATCACAGAACTATCATGTGCAAGTCTGGACGCTCCTCTCAATGGTGGGATCAGTGGGTTCAACCAGTATGGAGATACGGTGACGTTTGACTGCAGCATCGGATTTGAGCTGGTGGGCGACCAGACAAGGACCTGTCAGAGTGACCAGCAGTGGAATGGAACACAACCATACTGTCAAAGTAGGCCAAAACGAATCCTAAGATGATAGTGAAATAACAATCATTTAAGCCAATGTGTGTTTTGGTAAGTTTTCCATAAGAAAAGCACAACTTTACAATCATACATGTCAATAAAATGTTATACTGCTGCGAATAAATTTCCCATAGAGAACTGACTGTACTGACGGCGTATTGCAAAGGAAGTAGAAATAATACAGTAATAGACTGAGTATAAAACATCTACTTACTCATTAGGACTGAAGTGCCCACAGCTGGGTATGATCACAAATGGTGGCTTCAGTGGTGGCATCTTTTATGGTGATTATGCCTCTTTCATGTGCAACGCTGGGTATGAACTTCAGGGTAATACCAGTGCAGTCTGCATGGACAACGGACAATGGAGCAATCCAGCACCTTCATGCATAGGTAGGCAGCAAAACGCCTCACCAATATACATATAGTGTAGTATTGACATGAACTCGCATAATTATGCCAGGTAACCCTTACACAACTACCTTAAAAAAACAGTATTAAATCCAGCTTCAATAAATCCCTGAGATATGCACATCAGATACTAGTCATTTCAATGCCATGGCTTCAAATCCCACTGCTGCCACCATGTTGTTCTCTGATGTCCAGAAATCCCTGACAAGACCTTGATAACCCAGTTTTTAATGTGACAGTCATAGTGGGATCTCAAAAGGTGACATCATTGAGTCAAGATTAAGGTACTTATTAATAAGGATTCTGTATGAATTCATTGATAAATTTTTTTACCGAGGGAATAAGTGTCAAATAACAAGACAACCAAAACAAATTTAATCCTTGTCATCTTATTTTTCAGACCATAGGCTATAATGTCATCGCACTTATAATGTTTTGTTAATTTTTCCTACCCTTCAGCAAAGGAATGTCCTCCCCTAACAGCCCCACAAGATGGTGCCATGACTGGGACCTTTTTTGTGGGTGACAGGGTGACCTTCTCCTGCAAGACTGGGTTCAACTTGGTGGGCAGCACTGTCATAGTGTGCAAGGACACTCTTACATGGAGTGATACTATCCCAAAATGTGAAAGTAAGTTTTGATAAGTTCGTGTTATCACAGAAGAGTTAGACTTAACAAGTTACTTTTAGATAGTCTTTTTGGCATAACTCTAAAATTGAAAGAATTAGAACTGAAAAAAAGAGTTCCTCTTTTTTCAATGTTATGAAGTAAGACAATTTAAAGTCCATTTTTCCCCATAAAATTTTATGCATTTCTACTATGTCAATCTAAAGGTTCTTCTTTTTTTCTTGAAATAAAGGTGTTACTTGTCCCTCACTTCTTGCCCCGGTCTATGGGTTTGTAAGAGCCCCAGGGAATACTTATGGCGATACAGTGAACATTTCATGTGCACCTGGATATGAGATCATTGGTGACAGCGTCAGGACATGTGAAGCCAGCGGACTGTGGAGTGGCTACACACCTCTATGTCAAAGTGAGACAGTTACTATATGGAACATCTATGTTAAGAGACAGTTGTGTGACACCATTGCTGAAACAATTACTGATATGCAGGTATTTGAAGTGGTTTCGATTTTCCTTAAATCATGTATTTTTGTAAAAAGTATCTATTTGTTATCTTCCTGGTAACAGGTCATACGCTATGTAAGGCAAACTGTAGTCTAAGAATGATTTGTATTCTGATGAATACAAATAAAAATACTTATGAATTTTACCTTAATTCTACTTCATCTAGTCCAATGTAATGTACTAGGCGAAGTTCAATCGTTATTGTTCAGAAGTGTCAAGAATAAGTTTAAGGTGTATCTCCTGATGTATCAGGAGCAGTGTTAAATCTGTAATTTTTGTCATTACTTTGTCTCCTCAATGGAAACATTATCTTTCTTCTCTACCAACAGGGAAATGCTGTAGTGCACTGTCCATTCCATTTGGTGATTATGCGGGAACCATCTGCTACAACGACACCATTACCTTCAACTGTGATCCTGGTTATGAAATGTTTGGAGCCACAAAGGCAACGTGTGATGAGACTGGTCAATGGGACACCGCAGTTCCCCAATGTCAAAGTGAGTAAGCAGGCTGGTGTGTCAAAATGTTGAGATTGTATCTTATGCAAGCCTATTATATATAGCATTTTCAAAAAGGTTTGGCGTCATGGAAAAGTGTTGAAATTGTGATGTTAACATGTCTACGAGATACAGACCGTCACTTATTCAGTTATCTTTTTCTAGACCCCAAAACTTTCCTAACTGAGACACACAATGTAGTCTGCATCGCCAATATATTTTTTGAACATCACTCTTGTTTTGACCTTTTGCCCAGAGTAGTGCTGTGACAGTTCTCTGGTGATTTCTCTGGACATTTCTAATTCAGACAATTTCCAGCATTTTCTTCTTTGCTACAACAAGAGTTCTTATTGCAGATACGTTTAGCACCAAGGGTAGGTCCAGGTCTAACATTTGAAGCTGTTTCAAATCCATCACTCTTGTTTTGACCTTTTGCCCAGAGTTGTGCTGTGACAGTTCTCTGGTGATTTTTCTGGACATTTCTAATTCAGACAATTTCCAGCATTTTCTTCTATGCTACAACAATAAAGTTCTAATTGTAGATACTTTCAGCACCAAGGACAGGTCCAGGTCCGGGTCTTGTAATTGGCTGCCTTATACCTAGGTTACACATAGCCGACTTTGGCTCCCGAACACTAGCCGACTCTTAGCCGACCCAAGTTGGTAGTAGTTCGGGAGTAGTCTGACCAGTTTAGGCCACGCCTATTTTTTAGTGCCGAACATGTCCCGAACACCTCCCAACCAGTAAATGACTTACTCCCGACTGTGTCCCAAATGCTAACTAACCTATCACCAACCATCCCGACCTCTAGCCGCAGACTGCCGAATCACTCTTGACTGATCCCCAACCGATTCCCGACCCTTTTTCGACTTGAAATAGACATAATCAGCGATTTTCAAAAGAGTGCTCATTTTCGTTTTTAATCACGAATGTCCTTTGTTCTATTTATAAACATCACCAAGAGATCAAATTTAGATCACATATAGCTCCAGTGCGGCATTTATGGGTCTTTTTGCTTTTGGCTGGATGTCGGTCGTGTGAAGTTCGGGAGTGATTCGTCTACGTTCTGGCAATAGTCTTTTTGCTTGGGAATGAGTTAGCAGAGATTTGTCTAAGGTCTTGGGGTGAATCATTGGTAAGTTGGAAACAATCTGGGAGTAAATCAGCAATGTTTATGGCGTGGTTAAGATTTAATGTGACTGCTGACTTACTCCCGAACACCAACCGAACACTAGCCGACCGTGCCGAACACCAGCCGACCACCAACCGACCCATTCCAGAGTTGCCGTTCAGAGCCGAATGTTTTGAACATTTCAAAACATTCGGATGGAGCAGCCGAACACCAGCCGACTCAGCCGAACGCCAGCCGAACGCCAGCCGACTCAGCCAAACGCCAGCCGACTACAGCCGACTAGCTCCTGAATCACTCCTAAACCATAGTCGGGAGAGAGTCGGGAGCCAAATTCGGCTATGTGTAACCTAGGCATTACATTTGAAACTGTTTCAAGTCCATCACTTTTGTTTTGACCTTTTTTGCCCAGAGTTGTGCTGTGACAGTTCTCTGGTGATTCCCAATGGCCAGTTGACTACTCCACACGGCAACTGTTTCAATGCTGTGGGTCTAGTGGACTGCTCTATTGGCTACATGGTAAATGGAAATGACATCCTCTACTGCAATGCAAGTGGACAATGGGAAGGAAAGATGCCCCAATGTGAACGTAAGAACACTATGTTTTTTTTACCACATTATCCGCCTTGCCACTTGTATAACATTATCATATTATCAACCCCAGTCTTCTTTGAAATGGGTTCATATTCAAAATTGTGTAATAGATAACTACTATAAATTTAGTGCTGTGATTCAATTGTTCTTAAATTTGTTCATTTTCTTATAGTCACAATCACCTGAAATTAATCCTCTACTTGTCTTTGTTCAATATTCAGATGACAAAAATAGCCCAAACAGACAGAGTTTGATTGTATGGAGAACCAAGTTGAAGAAAAGCTGAGCATATTTCAATTCTAAGTTATTCGTCATGACTGTATCCTCTGCTACATTCCTTTACAAATGTTTACTTTTCCCTCCTTTTACAGTGATGTGCTGCGGAGATCCAGGATCCATTCGAGATGGCACAGTAAGCTTTACGGGGGAGTGCTACGGTGATGTTGCAAACTACTCATGTAACAGTGGATTCGCTCTCGTTGGCAACGCATCCTACACATGTTCTCCCAGTGGTGACTGGGGACCATCGCCTTATTGCCAACGTGAGGAAAATAACCATGATTGTTCTTGTTCACAGCTATCTTACTCATAGATGAACACAAGTCTAAATTCAACTTCAAACCAAGGTATTGTCTTTTCTCTGATGGAAAAAAAGTGTTTGATTGCTAGGTACTAGGATTAACAGTGTGGAGGGGGTGAGGACAACTAAGTTGAAACTGCGTAGCTGATTGACATATTTCTCTGCTTGGTTTTGGAATTTTTCAATACTTGGAAGGCTCTATAATTTCTGAAATGCTGGAAGCTGGAAGTCACCTGGGATGTAGTCACTGTTAAGTGTTTATTTCAGTTTAGGCCACACTGACTTAATTTTATGGATGACATACTGTAATTTTATGTAAAAGAAGTTTAATAACTTTGGCAAACATTACATAGTAGTAGCCATCTGTGGCATCACCAGTCATGCTTACAGTGCTCGTCCCTTTTCAGCTTATAACCTGTGTGACAGAACTACTCTGGCTCAGCCGCATGGAGGCACCAAGATCTGCTTCACCAGCCCACAGGGGACGGAAATGGTGGAGTTCTGTCAGATGCACTGCAACCCTGGGAAGGAGTACTCCAACCATAACGAAGCCATGTATGAATGTAGTGCTGCAACAGGCTGGTTGTGGCAGGTCCGTGTCTATAGGCCAGGTGGCACGAGTGCCTTCGTGTCTGTCAATGTTGGAGTATGTTCTTCTGGTAAGTATGGCAAATGCCACAGTGAAAATTTGTACTACATGCAATAGATAAGAGTTAGTTGTATAAGATTTCATGATTAGTCGCTTTGTACACATAAGTGACCATGATTACACTCAATGCAATTTTTCTATATCAAAGGGGGCGATCTACATGACTCACTGTATGGAGAGTATGGTATTATGGCGATCACAAATGATGCAATATCCTTGACACTCATGATTCAGAAAAGTCCCTTACGCATTATGTTAAATTCAATCTCAATTCAAGTACACTCGACAGTGAGTTCTGTCACAAATCCTGAAAGATTGAAACAATGAATAAAAAGTCTGACTTGTCCTTTTGTTTCACTTTATTTTCGGATACTCCACAGCCTACATTAACCCGTTTGCTGCGGTGGTTGCCAGTGGTCTGACCATCACCATGTCGGGACCTGTTGACATGGCAGCTATAGAGACAGAGATGAGGCACTACCTCATCGACCATAACCTCTGCACTCTGCCATGTCAGGTGGGTTTTCGCTCTCGCAGAATCTGTGTTATGCCTTCCTCCTCATAGGGCACTGGCTAAGCAAATTATAGAATTATGGCAAATGCAGATTAATATTATTGCATTTGGTGCAGATCATACGGTCATTTTGAGTCTCAAAATTCTGCCAAATACCCTGAGATTACGCCATTGAATGCCAACGATAACAGTACATGTTATTGGGGACTTCTCGAGACTGTCTTGAAAACCTGATATCTGAAGTGTGCATACCACAGAGACTGTTGATGCTGTACAGTAAATCATTTAATTTGAATTTCACTGTCAGGGTCACTTATCTTTAATGTGGCAGACTTAGAGTACCCAGTGGAATAATGAGAATATATTTCAGATTTGGTCTCTATATAACATTTTGTGTTCATTTCAGGTTGGCAACATTGATCTGCAAATTGATCCTATGGCCAGAGTTGGGCCATGGGCAAAGAAAAATACAAGATCCAACAGCCGTCTCTTGGTTTCGATCCAACTGTTCTCCTATGCAGATGAAAGCCTCATCACCCCAACTAACACAGTTCAGATGGAGTGGGTTCGACTGGCTGGAGAACTCAGGTACTGCTTTTGTACTTGTACTTGGTGATTTAGCAATATCTCTGACAGTTGTAGTCCGGTGGTTTAGTGTCTCGGCCTCTCTAGGTGAGTGGAGCTAGAGGTTGTATGTTTGAATCTTGGCTGTTTTCTCTCCCCTGACACTCATGATATTTATTGCAGTTCTTAGCACATCGGGACTTAATGGTTCCCTGTCAATTGCACTAAGTGTTGAAAAAAAATGGCGGAATGTCCTGGTACAATGAATCTGTATCATACACTGTACAAATTGTCTGTCTATTCTGTTACAACCAGGGAAAGATACAATCTTCTTTGAGCTAAACTTGCTTGAGATCACCCTTTTCTCTACTACATCAGACTTTTGCTGACACCTTTTAAAGCATTTGCTAACTCGTAACTCCTTGATAACTGAGGACAATGTATGACAACTTCTATGTAATGCAAGTCCGCACTTATCAACAGTATACATATATCCGTCGTATCTAAAACAGAGTATTTAGGGATCAAGGTAACGGACAGTCATTTCAAATTACAATACTTTTAAAATGTTGTAGTTTCAAACAACTGTCTGTCGCCTACTAACCACTAAAGAATTCCGTTTTAAAAACAACGGATATAGGTATCCCTCGGATAAAGGTGAACTAGCATTAATACTATGGAAAGTATGAATACACAACATACTGCAGCCTTTTCAGTAAATAAATCATTTCCGATATGATTTCATCTTTTGTGGGTTTGTTTTAGGGAGGTTCTGACAACTCTGGAACAACCAGGCGGGATCATTCTGACAGTCCAGGGAGTGGATATGGTGCTCCATGCTGAAAACATGCAGATCTCCCCTCCCAGTCTGGGATGTCAGCAGGGAGAAGTACTGGAGGGGGTTCAGTGTAGTATGTATTACTCATAGAATTAGGATACAATGAAAAAAAAACATTGATTACGCAGTGTAACATCATATATAATTGGACTTAGTTGAAATTTGGAAAAGTACCCCCATCTTAAAATCAACAGGGTTTTTCTTTAACGACGTAGATTTACCTGGCAATGCCTACAGGGAAGCCTATTGAAGAAAGTTTATGATAATAGTGGGACACAGTACTCTTTTGCTTATAATATCACATAATACCACATCCAACAAAGTGTGGATATCACTGCAGAAAGAGGAATACCTGCCTAAACATGACCTGATGAATCTATTCACAAAAGTGGACCTGTTGAATTGTGCACCATCTCATCAAAGTGTTAAATCATATCATATTACAGGTTTCTCTTATTCTTGCATGCAAGAAAACTCATAGATACCATAAGTTACCATATGTTGATTATAGGGTTTTATTTCACAGGACAATGTGGCCCAGGCACGTACTACGATGTGTATGAGAACGACTGTCGCCCATGCCCGTACGCCACTTACCAGGATGAGTCAGCACAAACTGAGTGCAAACCATGTAAGGATGGGACCACAACTGCCATGATAAGTGCCCGCAACTCCACCCAATGTCAAGGTATTGTTTATCTTGAAATATTTGTAGTACGTTTATCTTTGCAGTTCTCATTACTGTTTCAAAATCATATTCTAGATATCAGGAGAAATTAGATCCTCATGAAAATAAGTGCATTACAATATCTTCTTGTCCAGCTTCGACTTAAGTTGCAAGATGTTAATATATCTAAAGGAAACTTAAGCTATGATAAACCTACACTCATACTGTTAATTGATAACCAATAATGTTAGTAACATCAACTCTCATTATTCCTCCGGGTGCTATAATTCCACCACCTCCCCAAAACATTGCTATTTATAATATAATAGAGACCTTCTCAAGATTGACTGGAAAACCTAAATATCTGTGCATATACCTCAGGATTACTGACGCTGCATTGGTACGTCTCTTTAAAGCACTTTGACTTAAGATATTTTTTTTCATTTGGCGGTATAATTTGTGGCATCTGGTGGAATTATGAGAGTTCATCTTGCAAATCAGAATTTTGAACACGTGTACCTATCTCTAAAAGCGTATGCACCACGTCTCAGCTGAGAATACCTTTTATATGTTTATTGGCTTTAAAAATTTTTAACTCAGACAATTTCCAGTGTTTTCTTTCTTGTTACAACAATAGAGGTCTAATTGTAGATACTTTCAGCACCAGGGACAGGTCCAGGTCTTGGAATCTGTTATATGAAATTTGAAGCTATTTCAAAGCCTGGCCCTTACTACTTGAATCAAAATATTATAACTTTGTAGTCAATAAATGATCAGTACAGATTTCAGAATCAAGGACAGGTCTAGATCTTGGAATTGGCAATTTGAAATTTGACACTGATTCAAATCTACGCCTTATTACTTTAAACAAAATTAACAACATGCTTTGACAAGAGTATTGTTTTGTCTTGACTTTGCTGCTGTCTAGCCTTTGCTGAGTGTAACTGTGGCATCCATCCCTGCAAGCTGACGGATGCAGCAGGATACGTCTGTGATTGTCTGGATGGATACAAAGAGGAGAACATTGCAGGGGAGCTGCTGTGCAAAGGTGCATTATTTATCACTCATTGTACAGTCAAACTTGTCTATAGTAGCCACTCAACGGACTGAAGAAAGGTGGCCACTAAAGAGAAAATGTTAATCAATTGACCACGATCGTACGAGCAGTAAGTTACACATGATTTCAGAACCCACTAATCTTTTTTACCCAGTAACATTGTCTCAATCGTCTTAGAATTCAGCTTACCCTGACAAAGTCAAATGTACCAAAAATGATTGATTTTGTCATGCGGAATGTTGGTAATTTGCTGACAAAGACATGCGTACCTTCCGCTACCGCCAAAATGACCCTGTCGGGAACTCCAAATCCTTGCAAACTACGATTTTAAACTCGGTGCAGGGTGACATATGGCATCTGTATGACCACAATATGCAGTGTTACTGTATCTACGGGACCGGAAATCGTGTGGCCGTAGCTATGTTGGACAGGTGGCTGCTATATAGACTACCGTATATTCTCGAATAAAGTACGCACTTTTTAAACTTTTCAAAATTGAAAAGGTACTACAAGTTGTTGCCAAAGTTGGGGTGCGTACTTTATTTGAGGTCACTGCACAGAGAAATGGTAAAAAAAAAGCCTAAAATAAAGCAAGGTGGAGCTACACTTCTAGTAATGTTTCAAAACATGCACATTGTTCTTGTCTTGTAGTTGTCTAAACATGAAACAAAGAAATTGTCTAAACAGGATTTACATAAGATTAGTATTTGCATACAATCCTTTTGAGTTAGTGACTTTGACTGTACAACTGGTTTTTCCTGATTTCTTCTACCAGTTCACATTGATTTTTATAATTTGCAGTAGGCAATTCACAAGTTTATAGAGACAATGAGAGTGTAAATGCAGGTTATTTCATGCAAAATAACCTGGGGAAAACATCATAAATTTGAATTTATCCAGTTAAAGGTCTGTTCAAAATTGGTGGAAAAGGGGTGCGTACTTTATTTGAGTTTTTCCATTTTACCTTTCAGTCCCAAAGATCTGTCTAAGACTTGTCCAAAATCAGGGGTGCGTACTTTAATTGGGGTGCGTACTTTATTCGAGAATATACGGTATTTCTTAATGCTTAGGTCATCTCCATAAAAGAAAAAAGTTCTGTTCTACGCTGGTATGTCATAAAGCATTGTGCATTGTTGTTGCAAACAAGACAACATCATGGTTTGAACAACTGAAGTAGTGTTTTTAGGAGCACCTTTCAGCATCTAAAGGTTTATTACTGTAGCAGTACTAATGATATAATAGTTCTACCATAAAAGACTAATAATGGTAGAAATATTTGCTTGACATGTGTGCATGTCTTCCTCTTATTTCATCGTCATCATTTTGAAATCATGTAAGCCCCAGGTTGTTTGCTAACTGATATTTTTTACCCAAAAAAAGGAATAATCTCTAACGAAAATTGTGCGATTTCCTATGTTTTGTACAGACATTGATGAGTGTTTGCAGCCGGATGTTTGTCCAAATGCCGCATGCTACAATCGCCCAGGGACCTACTCCTGTCAATGCTTACCAGGATTTGAGGAGCCAAACTGTATTGGTAGGCATCATTTTCACAATCAGTAGGAAATACCACTGTGACCGTAGAAATGCCTACCTGCCTAAGTGCCTAGGCCAGGGACTGGCCCTTTGCTCCACTCTGTTAGAAGTCTCCAGGTTGCACAGTACTTTGCACTCCGTGAACTTGATACTCTGTCCAATAACCTATGCAATAGAAATACTACAGCATTTCTAGTGAGATGTATGGAAGCCAGAGTTTTAAAGATTTTACTACTTGTTCGTATTGTATATATATATATACTAAGTTTTTCTATGTCATGTAAGATTTTATAATTTGAAATTCCTAGATCAAAGAGAGCAATCAACATATTTCATGACATTCTTAAAACTCTGATCTTGGCAAGGAATTGTAGCAAAGTGCATTATTCCGTTGGCTCTAAGTTATCATCTCTGTGAATGTATCTTTATCACATGCAATGATTGATCATTTTGGCACACAGATATCGATGAGTGTCAGTATGTGGGTTTCTGCCCAGACAACTCCCAATGTACCAACACACCGGGCAGCTACAACTGCACCTGTCTACCTGGACATTACGGACCCAACTGTGAAGGCAAACACAACTTTATATACTTTTCACTGGGAGTATTCATTGATAAAATTTTCAAATTTTTCTTTCCCAGTTACATTGTAGGTTTTCGATTTCTACTCTATACTACAGCTTTATTTCAAACTACAGCATAAATAACATATGAATCATTGATAAACATGAATTGCTAATGCAGCATGCCACATATTCATTTTATAATAGATATTCTTAGTATGTCAAAGTATGTATTTTCTATTATAGTAATCTGCTTCCTATCAATACATGCAATATCATGTATACATCCATAATGCTTCAATTGGAGGAATTGCTGAAAACGGGAGTGAGTGACAGTCTGGTATTACATTTTTGAATGAATATTCAATGACACTCATTCTATTAGAGGTATCCAGACTGGTAACCTTTAAATGATTGTAATCTTTCCAGAGTGTACACCATTCCAGGGTAACTGCTACTCCGTGTCAGAAACCCGGGGAAGGTATGACCAGGCCAAGCAGGAGTGCAATGAGAGGGGCGGAATTCTGGCAGTCATCAATGACCAGGTGACCCAGGACTTCTTCATCCAGCTCCTGTCAGTGGACAACAAGGATGTCTGGATAGGGTTGACTGACGAGCACTTCACTGGACAGTGGCAGTGGAGTGACGGAACACCCATTAACAGTAACGTCTACACTTTTTGGGCCTATGGTGAGTTTAATATCTGTAGTAGAATTCTGAACCATATGTTGCCATTGTTAAAACCCATGCTGCTGTTATTAAAAACTTTTATTAGGAAATTTGATATCATATCATCATTAAGACCTTAGGAAGGTTCTTGAAATGTCAGCTGATGAAATCCTGAAAATCCTGGAATGCAGCTGATTTACCATCCTCAATAAGTGATTCATGGGCATACAATATTGCATCCATGTTTTTTCATAAAGGATATGACGGGTGTTAATTTTTGAAAATTTGTGACAAATAAATAGTCGTTTTAAACATTTAATACAATTTATTATCTTTGCTACTCTGGTGTTATATATTTTGGCAACATGATAGATACTTATTTCTAATATGGAGCCAGGGCCTGATACAAAGAATAATTGAAATAAATAATGTAATTTGAATTTCTAACTCATCCATATTGGAATAGGAAAATACAGGGGTTATAGATCAGTTGAAAAACAGAAACTTAGAATGCATAACTGGTAGTTTTGGTAACGTGGTTAGCATTTTCTGAATGACTATGCTACTCTGGTGTCATTTTGTCAACATGATATTCATTGACTCTTTTTGCTCAGGTGAGCCAAATGGTTCTGGAAACTGCACCCACCTCTGGCCACTTGCTGGGTTCCAGTGGGACGACATGCGGTGTCATGGAACCACCTACCACATCTGCCAGTTCACTTTCTAGCCTGGCACGTTTCAGCATTGTCACTATCCAATTGAACATTTTGAAAGGCCATCAAAATCTAGCTTTGAATAGCACTAAAGGTTGAAAAAACTAAAGATTTTTACACATCGATCTTATAATGTAAGGTTTGAGATTTATGACTGACAAACATCCAGTAGAATAGTATGTTACTGTCTACACAGTGTGCAATTATGTATGTGAATAATTCCAGAGGCCTAGGCAAAGAGAAATGCTATACTTATGCCAGTTATCCAACCAGCCCTAGCAAAAACTTTTCAACCCTAGACTTGGGGGGGGGGGGCAATCGAGGGCAAGGGGCAAAATTTCAATGTGACATCTGAGTGATTATTTTTAAAAACATGGTAGAGTCATTTTCCAACATGATCTCCTCATTTCCGTTTTCAGTCATTATCGGAAAAAGAGATGCACAGAGATCCCTTTATGCTGAGACCCAGGTTATGTTAATGGACTAAATCTACAGAGAAAAAGAGAGAATCTATAAGTCCTACTGAGACTTGATTTTTAAAGAGTGTAGTCAGATACAAAAGTTTTTTCCAAGAACTGACTGCTGAGCACATTCGAGAACTTCACAAAATCAAGAATAGTCTCAGGTCCATTCTCGTTCTTGTTCTCATTCTTGTGTTTTTGTGATGTACTGTATATCAAATTGTAGGGTATGCTGTTGGATTAAAATTGTTATCCAATTACACCAACTCATGAACACGAGTTGATATGAACACATTAACTCATCATATCGGTATCGTTTTGCCTGTGTCTGACAATACAATGAAATAGCTTATGAGCTGTGTTTGTTGTGCAATTTTGTGTGTTGTCATTCCTGCAAGGGTTACATTGATAGAAGATAAAAGGCATTCTGATGAAAGAATGTATCCTAATTGCATTGCAATAACTATGAAATCGAATGAAGGATCCCGAAGTTTCACGTCTTTTGGTAGGCGGTGAAAAATTTCCCAACTAAAGATTAAAGATTGATATGAAAAATTTACCAAACTTATTTTCTAGAGAACGTCAGGGCTCCCTTGTGGGTGCTCTGTCCGTGAAGAATGTTTTGAGGATGAGCACCTGCCCCATCCCTGTGACAAGTATGATCCCTGTCTGGAATATAGACCACCACAGCACACCGACGCTCAACTGTTCCGCGTTCCCTCTTCCAATGGCCTCCTTCAGACGGTAGTCCTGGGGTGGTAAAATGTTTATAGATAAACGAATTTTTATTGATGCAACAATGATTGTGCCTGAATATCTAGAATATGACATTCGAGGAGTCACAGGTCCAAAAATCTAGATTTGTATCACGTAACGAAGATTATATAAAATCCACAAACATGGAAAGATAACTACAGTTTTTCTTATAATAAAATAATATGATACATGTTTCCTTAAGCTTTGCAGCTATTTTTTTTGTAATTTGGCACGAGCTCTCAATATCCATATTTGACCCACATACTGTTTATAATGAACAGGGCAATGCATATTGCAATATTAAAGTTATTAGGGAAACTGTCGATAATACATTGGTATTGAATTGTGTCATAGAGGTCAAAAGGTATGAAAAGACAAATCTTTCCATAGGTTAGGAATCAAGCCAACCTCCAAGAAGTAAATAAGGTAGTCGATCCCATCAATAGATGCACTTGATAGTCAATAGATATTAGTGTTAATATATTTGTATACATTGTGTGCAAATGAACTTATCAAGCGGTTGAAATGATCGTCGTCGTTACCTCTCGATATTACTTTGTTTGGCTTTGTTATGGAGTTGTTACAATTAAGGAAAGATGGTTAGAGAGAGGCCGCAACTTGACCACACCCCCGTGAGAAGATTCAGGAGGTATCAACAGTTCCAACATCTGTAACATTATTTATGAACTTACGGCCTGTTTAGCTCTTTATAAAGGCTTTACACCTTCAGTTCTTATCATCAGCTTCCTTGGGAAGATATTGTAACTTGCATTTAACTAGCCCGTTAAACTTTGCACTGTGAGTTCTTATAGTTGATCATCAGCTTGTTCTCCCATCATCATCCAGTCTCTCCCAGCTATCACCCCCCCCCCCCACCTTTCTTCACTCTTCCTTTTCTATCCTTTTACATCGTGACGATGAGCTCACTACCCTAATGGTGTGTGTACTTGTCTGTGAAATAGATAGGAAGCTTAGTTCTCTTTGGAGCTTGCGAAGAAGAGAAGCCAGGATGATAGCTGACGAATAGATGGATCGCATCTAAACTTCATCTAAGACTTAATGGCATGACACTTAGGAATAATATAGGGGGTTTAGTTAAAGTCGGAATTCATAGCAAAATAAATGCTCCCTTTTTCAATCTCTTTTCTCCTCCAAAGTCATCTATGATCGAAATATAACGTTACACAAATTATTCCCATGACTAATTCTACTACGTTTTGTGCGCTTTGTTGTCTCTTGTACTTTTCATTCCCGAAAGCTGCCGGGTCGGGCCTCGGCTTGGAAATATGACCGAAAGCATGACCTAGAGTTGTATTAATAAAAGCTAATGTCTTGTGAGAAAGGAAAACGTAATTGCGAAAAAAACCGGCCCTTACTTCTCCCCTTTCGCCCCTGTTATGCTATCATCCGATAGTTGGTAAAAATCTACCGTCGTTATTGTTGAAAGCAGGGTACATTGTTTACTGAGAAGTCATTTTTACCACGGTTGCGAATTTTTTTTAACAGAGAAAAGTAAATGTTTGTTATGAAACAGTACGCACAATGGCATGGCGTGGATAGCATGCTATCTCTTTAGTTACATGTATCAGCTGTCTTGATTGGACAAACACCATGTGGTCACCTCTAACCCTTTACTCGCGTAATTTCGTTGTTGCCGAGAGGCGTCGAAGTTATTTCAGCCCAGAATGATCAAATTCTTTCTCTATCGTCGTGCAACTAGCATCATATGTTCACATTTTGTCAGTATCGCACTAGCGTTATCGTTAAAGAAAACGACATATTACATACAAATATTTGTACACGTATATACATGGTGTGCAAATAAACTTAAACGGTTGAAATGATCGTCGTTGTTGTTAACGTTGTCCCTCGATATTAGTTTGTTTGGCCTTGTTATGGAGTTGTTACAATTAAGGAAAGATGGTTGGGAAGATAAGACCACATTTATGGACGCCGATTTATACGTTGATATGGTAACATTATCATTAAAACGCAGTATGAATAGTGTACGATCGCCATGAACTGCTTACAATCTGTATTTTCAAACATGGGGGTCCGTACTGGCTATTAATACCATCAGGCTACTCTGAAGCATTTACCGGTAGTTCACTTATGTATGTCAGTACGAGTCTACAAATTCCACAATTGCCCGCAACCTTGCCCTAGCAGGCCATGTCAGTTCCCTTGATAATTTCTTACATCTCCAAGAGTGTAGCAAAATAAGAATTTATCACCCACATCAAAACAAAATTGACACGGTTACTCTAGCGATGATACTTTGTAACGTGGAGTAAGACTAATTATAGCAAACGTACATTGTCTACTCTAGACTTTAGACCTGCTGACGTACATCAGGTGGCCTATATAAGCAGGTGGGAGCAGTTGTTTGACCAAGTGTAAGAAAATACCGCAAGGGCCCGGAGAGAAATCAAGGTAAGGTACTTACTGATTAATTACCTCTATACGCAAACCGCATGGCCGGTAAAGTATTGCATGTCGTATTTAGGTAGGAAGTATTGCGAGAAAACTGTGACTTTTTAAGTAGTGACATTTTGAATTTTTTTTTCTTTGGACCGACTTTGCCTCCCCGAACAATACAACTTATAAATGAATGTACAATTTGAGATTTTGCATTGCTCAGCGTTTTCTTCGATATTTGTGACATCAAAATCATACGACGGCTTATGACAAATGTGATCGGACAAGGCGTTGAGCAAGGAAGACACCGTAACACTGATCAACTTAAAAGTACATGTAACTAATTATCTAATGATAATATACGTATTTAAGCCCTTCTGACGCCTCTTCAAAGTTATCCAATTAATCTTTCCCTATCTTAGTAGGTGACCACGTTTTTGTTGTGACATGTGTATTGTCACAACCATCGAGGTAAGAAGTGGTCAAGTTTTGAGGCGAATCTGATGTCTTAACGATAGTGGTAAGGTGGCCGACTGTCGTGTTCTTTAAGGTGCTTGCAAAAGTATGTCATTTATTGCATTTTCTTGCCACGAAGCCGGTATGCGATAGAAAAACATTCATCATCAAATTATATGCTAAACATGAATCAGGTGTCTTCAGTTAAGACAATTTATTACTGCATGTTATAGCTGGCATAATGGAGTCTAAATGAAAGAATCTTTTGTCACTGCTTTTTGTTAATCGAGCTACGTTTATTTGATTATATAGATGGAGCCAATTTTCGGCCGTTCCCATAGAAAAAAGACCATACTGTAAAAATCGTACAAAGCAGTTGCAAATTGAACTGTAGGTTGCAAAAAGATATCGAAAAACGTATACCTACCGTCAATTCCAATTAAGGTCAAAGAAGAAATCTGCGAAATAAGATATTGTTTGGTTCTGTGTGTTATGTCACTCCTGGCCACTCAGTAATTGAAGGCACCTTTTTCGAAACCTTTTTTTTATTCGCCAGTTCGCATCAGTTTTGGGTTTGCCAGAGGACTTGATCCATATAATAAGATCAATGTGGCCTCGCCGTTTAGATATCTCATTTAAAGTTTATTAGCGAAAAGATAATCAGACCATTTGACAAGGATAAAGGAGCTTTGCGAATTTCGTAGTTGGATGTCCAATTGGCACATGGCACACCATAAGAATATAGAGACGCTTGACACATGGCAGGTAATATGACAAACCCGCTTGAAAACGAAAACAAAGAAAGGCAAAACAATAATTTCTAGCGCACATATTGTCAGATAAATCCATGTACACCTATGTAATGACGCACACTAGACTTGATTATTTAACACATTTATTTAGCCCAGAATAGTATTTTAGGACAGAAAACGTGATAGTTGGAAAAGTTATGATAACTTGTTTTTTTAGCGGTTATTTCAATAATTTTCTACATACTAGTGAAATAATGTGATAGAGGGGTGCTATTCCATTTTTTATCTAGTACACACAAATTAAGACCAATCTTTAAACCTTTACTAGTAAAATAATGGGATAAAGGTTTGCTATCACATTATTTCACTAATAGACCGACATCTCTTACTAGTAAAATACTGTGATAAGGGGTTGCTATCACATTATTTCACTAAAAGATACAATTTCCTAAGAGATATATAGTTGGTCTCTATTAGTGAAATAATGTGATAGCACCTCACTATCACATTATTTTACTAGGAAGAGATATATAGTTGGTCTCTATTAGTGAAATAATGTGATAGCACCCCACTATTACATTATTTTACTAGTAAGAGATATATAGTTGGTCTCTATTAGTGAAATAATGTGATAGCACCCCACTATCACATTATTTTACTAGTAAGAGATATATAGTTGGTGTCTATTAGTGAAATAATGTGATAGCACCCCACTATCACATTATTTTACTAGTAAGAGATATATAGTTGGTGTCTATTAGTGAAATAATGTGATAGCACCCCACTATCACATTATTTTACTAGTAAGAATGGTAAGAGATCAAATTGTATATACTGGTTAAATAATGTGATATAATTGTGCCAATCATTATCTCATGTGAAAGTAGTTATCACGTCTTTCGACAGAAACACTTTTTTGAACTAAAATAATGTGATGAATATACCGAGCTCGCACACTTGGGTCTGCCATTGACTTTGAAAAATAAAACAAATGTAGATGTTCAAAAATGCTTTTCTGACAACTTTATTGTGTGACGCCCTGAAAATCAACATTACACCGCCCCTTTAAGGTCATTACTACGAGGTTACGTGTTATACTTATGGAAACTACAGTATGTCGTTCACTCATGTGGACTATACGTTCCTAATTTGTTTGTAGTTAACGACCATCAATATAGCAGACCACAGAATTCATTCGACCCCCTCTCCAAAATCCATGAACTGTGGACATAATACAGTACGGACAAAATCATTGAGGGCTTGGTAGAGTCTACTAGAGAGTCTTATGACAGCGAGATGTAGACTATGATTTGTGCCGTAGAAATATGTCAGCATGGAGACTATGATTTACGCGTATAGTATTTTTCATTTCGTGTACGCATGGCCCCCGGCCCACTTGACGGTGATCTCCCTGCGACTTAAATTCTTGCAACCCTTGTATACATTATTGGAATATCATACAAAATGTAAAAGTACGACAGAAAAGATAACAAATCACGTAAAAAAAAGTGTCGTCTTTATGAAATTCCTTGATCACTCTGTCACTTAGGTTTGGTTGCAACGAGGTCGCCACCCCAGTAGAATGGGGGTGCACGAAACTGACTTTCGGGGTATGAAGTGGAGTTGAACTAGTAATCCGTAGAGCGCCATTTGAAATCTAAAGAAGGTGTAAAGAGCCGATACACTAACTAATTTTACTTATTTAATTTTTGAATATATTGTAGATTGTACACTGTGCCCAAGCATGTCCGTTTCTTTTACTTTTCTATAAGCAATTTCTCACGTGTCGAAGTGTCAACTTGTTGTTCTTGACTAAGAAATGAGTGATGTGTGTATGTTCTGCTACCTCAAGGGGCACAAAGAAGGGTATTGCTGATCCAAAATTTACCCTTAGTTACAGTGGAAAGGAAATGACTACGGGCTAGAGTTTAACCCTGTAGACCGTACTCTTGCTTAATGACACAATTTTTCCAACATTCTTTTACCCGTGGTCCTTTCGCGACCTCGAATTGCAATGAAGCAAAACATTGTGCTATTTGCACCCCCAAGAAATAACACATTTACGCTTTGATGTACATAAGATATATAAGGGGGAGGGGGGGGTTCAAAAGTAATACCATTGGGGTCATAACCGGGATCGTTTTTCATCGAATGAGTTGAAATTACCTTTGTGCCAAATTTGAAATTATTTGACGAAAAGATTACATGAGCCTGTGGCATGACTTTTTGACTCCCTTTCTTACATGCCATTATTTCAAAGACTACAAAAAAATTCCGGACAAAGTCGGCGTCGATGTTTACTTACATAGATGATTAAGTCGTAATTGATTAGAAGTAAATATTTTACCAAGTATTTTGTCAACTTGGCACATACTTGTTTTCTTTAAGCTTGTAAGTCAAGGCCGTAACTGGAATGTTAAATGTATATATGTCGAGCTAAATGTAAACAAGCTGAAAGACGCCCAAATCCCTTATATCCCACATCATGTCTCAAGTCAGTGTTGTAACGTTATCATGTATTTCTTGCATAACCGGTAAATCGGTAAACGGCGTTTACAGTACGTGCTTTCCGAAGGACACAATACTGGGATCTGCTAGGAATTCGAACTTAGAACCCAAGCCAACAGGCCTAGCCGAAAGGCACAAAATATCAATCCACCATGTCCATTAATTATTTTGTTGCTGATATCGCCCTGATTAACATTTCATGGTCACCATAGTTGTTTTATGTTGTTTTGTTCACCACAGTTGTTTTAAAAAGTCATACTGTATTTCTTTAATGAATGTTTTAACATATGATATATCTGTACATCTGTGGTATCACTCTGTTATGAAAGAAGAGTTATGTTTCGTCTGTTTTCTGACCTATGAAAGAAACTTCAACACGCTACGCCAAGGCTGGTAGTGGTACATGTATTGTTTGTGACAACACCTTAAACAGATTAGTCCTCACGAAATTGTTTTTTAGATTTAAGAACTAAAAGAAAGAAAAACCTCCGAGAGGCGTTACTTAACTAGTATGCCGCTGCATGATAGCTAAATAGTGAAGTGGTCTTAGAATAAAACATATCTTTCACGACAGTACTGTGTAAATAATGACAAGATTCAGCTGTCTTATATCATAGAAAAGGCTTTCTTAGATCCCTGTCGTAGCCGGCTAAAATCCTACGACATCAAAATCAACCGAATGTGACCTCACTATAACAAAAGAAATTATCTATCAACTGTGACATTTTTTTAAACATTAGAAACATTTCTTCATCCACAGATGCGGGTCCTCCTGCTTACGGCGGCGGTCCTGACACTGTTGTTGCTCATCGGCCACGAAGACCAAGGCTATTGTCGCCGCAGACGTCGGCGCACCACCACCCGGCCGCCGCCCATCGACTGCCGGTGGTCGTCCTGGTCTCTGCACTCCTCCGACTGTGGTAACAGCTGTGAAGGGACGAGAACCTACACCAGGTACCGGTCCAGGCCGGCGGACAACGGCGGCCGAGATTGTGAAGGGCCCAGGCAGAAGACCGAACCATGTCCAAACTCGGGATGCCAGAACGGGGGGCAGTGGGGCGGCGCCTACTGTAACTGCATGAGAGGCTTCTCTGGGTCCTGTTGTCAAAGACGTATGGTTTCTCATATATTGCAGAATTTAGTAGTTTGTAGACCATACGAATGCCTCTGCCAATAGCCTTTTGTCAATAAAGCTTCTATTGAATAGGTTTGCTATTCTATCGTGTTTCATAGAATTAGTTTGGACTTACAAGACGAGGTTCGACATCTTACTAGTCAGTTGCACATCTGTTGAGGAATGCACACTGTGTAATAGATACTCTGCTCAAAAGGTTTTTGGTTCTAAATACTTGAACTAGACTAAAACAAACACAAAGCTGAGAATTCCACGTAAAAACTGCACGCTTTCGAGAAGACAAGAGATGAGAAGAAGAGACTCGGTTTCCTTGGCCAAACCGGGAGCTATGGCGAAGCCTCATTGCACGACCACCAAAAAAAAGGATAATGAATGAATGAATGATGACCTTTATTGTACATATGCTAGCATACCCCCTGGGCTGAGTACAGGTCGCAGCAAAAAGATAGTTAACAGATACATGAAATATTTAAAATGTCAACAAACACAAGAATCATATTCTACTGAGTGAGTTCGACTTCTTCTCGCTTCTTTGTGATACTGAAAATAGGAACAGATAGGTTTTATAATCAAAGGTTTGTCAAAATTCACAAGGAGTATGAATTTTTCTATATTACACAGATGTATGAAGTGGGGAAACATAGCTTCTATGAATCTATAAAGTTCAGCTCTCTCTCATTCTACTACAAAATGCTGTTCGTCTTGTATTCTATTTAGATCACAGTAGCTACATGATTCGTTGTTCCAGAGGAGTGCGGTTATGTCTTCCGGTTTCAATGTGTAATTTGTGGCATCACTTCAATTGAGGATTCACCTCTTTTACCTGACATTTTGTTCCGACCAGGTGTGACGTGCCCTCCTCTGGACGCCCCCTCCAACGGTCAGATCAGCGGTGATGGCATGATCCCTGGCGACGAGGTGCACTTCTCCTGTGACCCCGGCTACTCGTTGTTGGGTAGCAGCTCGGCGACGTGCCAGTCGGATGGCAGCTGGTCCAAGAACAGACCTATCTGTCAGAGTAAGTGTCACTGAGTGCCTTGTCGTTAATCGTGATGTCAATGCGTTTTGCTTTTGATGCGTTCATCTACACCCAGAATCCGGAACTGAAGTCAGATCGATTCGTGTGGTAACGTTTATGAAAACAAGTGTAAGCGCTCCGACTCTTGTCGTCTGTCTCCAACCAGAGTAGGTTTACCAAAGGTAATAACCGGGCTCACCTTGGATTCTTCACACAGATGTAAGACGCAGACACAGACTTGAACGTTTTGAATGTATAATCTGTATAGAGTAAGTAGGAGTACAGAAGCCGCCATACTAAGTTTGAAATCCTATTCCTGTTCCTATTCCATCTGTAGTTGTGAGTCCTCTCTTGAATCAGTTTTGGCTGTATCCTAGATGATTTCAGGTTGGAATCCACAGTAAGTTCTTGACGTGAAACCTAGTTTGGCCACCTACTCGACTGTCCTGATATCTTGGAGCTTTTACCATCTCCAGGCCCAATTCCTTGAAGCTGCTCAGAACTTCAATCCCAATATCCTAGAGTTGCTCTAAGCCTGTTGAGTCTTGGAAATCTCTCCGAGACTAATTTCTTCCATAAATCCTGGTGTCCTTTTCCAGTCTCCTAGACGAGCGTGTACAGCGTCTGTTTTCCTCTATTCCCTTCCGCGCACTGGCTGGATTCGCGCCAAAGGCTATTTATACAGACGGGCTGGTGGCGGGAAACTTTGGCGGGAAACTTATGCTAATCTAGACGAACGGCGGCAAATTCAAATTGGAAAGTTGGCACTTACAACAAGCAATCAGGAGAACGTGAATGTGTCAAATGTCGATACGTGTCAAATAGTCTCACTCGCATACTTTAAAGGCAACCTAAGCAATATTACAGCGTCAAAGTGGAAATATTCTGAATAAGGCAATCTGCATGATATTGACATCTACCGCACTGTATTCTCACATTTACATCATAATCTGATACTTTGATCAGTTAAAAACAGCCCAGAGACAAGTTGCACAAGGATATTCCTTATTATTGTACCCCCCAAGAATAAGGACTTGATCTGGAATCCTTGTGCAACTCATTCCCGCGCTGTTTTTAACGGCTCAATTTATGAAATAATGATGTAAATGTGCTAAAATAGTGCATTAGATGTCAATATTATACAGACTGCCTTATTCAGAATATTTCCACTCTTAACAATGTGATATTGCTTAGGTTGCCTTTAATCAACGTTGGTTGTTATATTTTGGAAGCGATTTCGCGATGTTCATCACAGGCTGACTTGCCTTCATGCCGGAAAAAAGACCGGCCGTGCGGAAGCTCCCTCTCATGGCATATATATAAGTAAACATTAGTTTAAGTTGCCCGTACATCTAAGCAGATGCGTAGGGGTGGCGCCCATCTCCATTTCTGTAGCTCTTGGGCCTGGGGCAGGGGACTGGTCCGCTGGTAGTGATGTGTGTTTAAGATATATACAAGAAAATCTTAGCCAATGATAAAATCGCGAATCAGCGCCCCCTTTCAAAAATACAAGCCAGCGCTGCTAGAAGTCTGCGAAGGAGAGGATAAGGCTATATATTATGTTCGTGCTGGTATTTTTTTATAACTAATCTACTAGTGATTATAGTTGCTATGAACGTATACTAAGCATTATGACTTACCCTTGTCTCATCATACAATACTTCTGGAAACACAAACTACTGGGTTTGACCAAATGTGCACTAGATCATCCTTGATAAAATCTCTCACTATAACGTATGATTAAACATTTTGATACGAAGTTTGAGTTTCCTATCCGTCTCTGATGTATCCATAGGAAGCTCCTGCCCTGCCCTACCGGTGGTACAGCACGGCTCGATGTACGGGTCCATGACTATCGGGTCCACCATGACGTTCTCGTGTTTGGACGGCTACACTCTGAGCGGTCCCTCCTCCATCACATGCACCGGGGCTCCAAATGGACAGGGTGTGTGGAGTGCGCAATCTCCGACTTGTACAGGTACGGTTTATCTTACTTGTATACAACTGTCAGATACAAAAGAAGTCCAATTCCGTACATGGTACATTTACTTAACAGCACTGGAACGTACGTTATGTTCTATGTACTCGTACCATTTGGACACACGAACGACTAAATTGTTGTGTGCCTCTCTCAAGAGGTAATTCTAGCCTGTATATATGTACAACTTTAGACTTATTTTGTTACACGGACGGGTTTTAAACTTTAATCGTTTTCTTTACAATATTGCAACAATGCATTAAGATTCCGGATTCCTGGGTATAGTGACTACCTGTCCATATAGATCAGACTTAATCGATATCGTTCCCCCCAATTTTTAAGTCACGCAGGACATATACACAACACTGACATGATGTCCAATATGGTTTATCGTTACCGGCCAACGACTTCAACACTTCATTAAACACGAAATCACTAATCTAAGAAGATTTCTATGAGTTTTTGAGAAAACAATTTAATATGAGACGTTTATAATATGTAAAATAGTTTTCACCAATTCTGATTCACCAATTATCGATACAGTATGCAAATAATGTGGCGCGTTGGATACACCCGATCCCTCGATATCAGAAGTTACGCGCGGTCCGGACAGTTCTTGGATGGGAGTCCCCCAACCAAGGACGACCGGATTGCTGTAGCCGGACCAAGCATGGTCATTCCACAAAGTCGTCTTCCGGGAGGGACGTAAAACGGGGGTCACATGCTCTATTACGTTAAACATCCTCATTACTAAATGGGTACCTACTGGCTGGTAGAATACACCAGATTATCATTACTATTATTAAATAAATTTCTCTTGTCTTAACAGCTGTTCAATGCCCGACGCTGTCACCTCCTCACCATGGGACCATCAGTAGTGTAACAGAGCCCTCTGCCGGGACCTGGAACTCACTGCACTGCGATACCTCGAGCTCTTTGGTAAACCAAGGCCCGGCTTATTCCGTGAGCTGTAGAACAGACGCCACCAACTTCAACGCCGATACCTTCACGTAAGAATGATAAGAAAAGAATAATGCCTTCACATGTACAAACCCGACATATTCTTAACTGTCTTTCTGCCAAACGAAGAAGAAACTCACTGAATCTTTTGCTATCTCTTTTACAACCTTCATCAGGTTCAAATGACCAATCACGTGGTCTTTGAAACACGTATCTTCAGCAACTTGAATTGCTTACGCGATACGGTACTATATCATCTCACGTCTTAGTCTGCAGATTTATGTAGATCATTTACCCAAAGCAGAGATACATTGTTATATTTCAGCCATACCATAGGTATGGTGAAATATATTGTATTCGTAATGTTTCTTCTTTCTTTCTCCTGTCAAATCTTCAGAACACGGTATCTCCGTTGTTCCTCAACCGAATGACTTGAAATTTGGCACAAGGGTAGAGTGGGCCAATACCCTCGGGCGTTTTTTTCATTTTTTCCATATCTGTCTCTTAAATGATTTTATTAAGGTTTTTTGGTCATCTTAAGACCAAAACTGTATATTTGGGCCCCCTGTACCCTGGTATTATAACCGAATGAGCTGAAATTTGGCACAGATGTGCCTTGATAAGTCCCCCATATAGATTCAATATCAGTTTTGGTGTACAGTACAACAAAATGCTTATTTTTGCGATTTTTTGACCAATTTTTGACCAAAAAAGGACACTTTTGGCCCCTGTACCCTGGTATTACAACCAAATGAGCTGAAATTTGACAGAGATGTGCCTTGATAATGCCCCCATATAAATTTAAGAACACTTTTGGTGTACAGTACAACAAAATGCTTATTTTTGCGATTTTTTGACCAATTTTTGACCAAAAAAGGACACTTTTGGCTCCTGTACCTTGGTATTGCAACCGAATGAGCTGAAATTTGACACAGATGTGCCTTGATAATCCCTTCATATAAATTCAATAACACTTTTGGTGTACAGTGCAACAAAATGCTTATTTTTGCGATTTTTGGCCAATTTTTGACCAAAAAAGGACACTTTTGGCTCCTGTACCCTGGTATTACAATTAAATGACCTGAAATTTGGTATAGATAGGCATTAGATACTTGGTAACAAGATTCAAGTAAAATTTTTGACATAAACAACTTTAAAATGATTAATTTTGGCACTTTTCTGAGGGGAAATTTGTTTTCTTTTGGCCTCCTGACGTGACCTTCCGTGACCCCGCACAGAGCCACACCTGTGCGCGTCAGCCGGAGAGTTAATTGAATCAAAGACCTAGCCAATCAGCGAAGAGGAGGCCAAAGGCTAATTAATATTCATAAGCGGGGCCTCATGATCCCGTATATAGCAGTGTTCCCGCCAGGGGGAGCAAAGCCCGCCTAAGGCTCTCGCATTTTAGACTATTCAGAAGACTTTATATTGTATCAGTTCTTAGGGGCATATCTATGATAATCGCAGCAGTCACTTAACTTCTCTTCAGGAGTTTAGCGTAACACTGTTTCAGGTCAAACCGTCAAAGGCAACTAAAAACAAACTTTAACGTTACTGAGTTCAACAGTACTTATAACTTGTTATCCGAAGTTGAAACGCTAGCGATGGTATTTTCGCTGCGCTGTTAGCTCCGTGCGACTGTTGTTGACGGTCTTATAACGGTATATTTTGCACCCCTGTACCCTGGTATGAGTAACATTTGGTATAGATAGGCATAATATAGTTGGTAAAATGATCCAAGTAAAATTTTTGGCATAAAGTACTGTAAAAGGCTTAATTACAGCACTTTTTTTAGGGGAAATTGGTTTTCTTTCGTTCTCCATGCCGTGACCTTTCGGACGTTCACCCCACAGAGCCGACATCTGCACCTGCGTCTAGCCGGCAGGAAGAGTTAATTCAATTAATGGTTCAGCCAATCAGCGAAGAGGAAAGCGAAGGCTAATTAATATTCATAAGCGGGACCACACAATACGTTAACTTGAAGACTCAGGCCGTACAGACTTCTCGCCAGGATTTTTTCAAAGCGTCGGACAGGGGTCCGGGGGCCGCCGAATGTCCCTGGCGGGGTCCAGGGGCAGGGCCACTGTGGGGGGGACCCAGGTGGGCGAAGCCCCCCCGGAAGCTCTTGCATTTTAGGCTATTGAGAAGGCTTCTTTTATCAGTATTTTTAGGGCCATATCTACGATAATCGTAGCAGTCACTTACTTCTCTTCAGCAGTTTGACTTTAAAATATTTCGGGTCAAAGCTTCAAAGACAACTAAAACCTCATAAACAACAAACTTTACTTAGCTCAACAGTATACAAAAATATTGTACGGGTTGCCATCCTTAGTTGAAGCGCTTATTTATAGCGCTAGTATCTTCGCTGCGCCGTTAGCCGCCGTGCGACTTTTGTTGACGGTCTGATATCCCTACGTCGCCGCCTCGCTGATATTCCCACGGACATGTTTCAAAAAAAATACCCAGCAAAAAACGCTGTTCTGCGTCAAATTCTATTCTATAAAACTCAGTGTTACAGTCTAAATATTTTGTAGAAGCACCGCTGTAGGAAAGAAGGTCCAAGCAATGTAAAACATCACGTAGCATGAAGTTCGCTGTCAACTGGCACACAGCACATGACTGTTTGAAACTCTAAGTCTAATCAACAGCCGTGTTTGATTGATAGCCGGCGGTCCTATGATGAAGTCGGCGAAAGGTGCGTTAGTTAGAAAATCTGCGTTTAGTTTTGATACGTAATTATAAGTTAGACAGTGGCGAGAATGATTATTTTCTCATCAATATTTCTCTTCAGAATTATTTGAACTTAATTGTACATCTAAACAATTGGCTTACCTGTGCAATGTTTATATGATTAATGATCAGTGTACTGAAATCATGTGTAACGTATGGCTCCTAGTCAATAGATCAGCATTTTCTCTATAGTGACCACCTGTCTATAGTGGCCACATTTCCTAGTGCTGTTGTTGTTTGGCATAAACTTTGAACATTTAAATTGTAAGTAACTTTAAACTGCCAGAGTTTCAGCCCAATAAAACACTCTCAGCGCCAGGGTATGAACAGACTGACCAGACAGACGAAAATAAATCCTCGAACAAGGTTCAATCGTATCTTCCGGGTCTGGCAGGAAGTTGTTAAACTAAAATAAGAATAGGCTCGATGGTTGATTGCATACAAAGTAAAACAGTTTAACAGTTTTACAGCTTGAAGAAAACAAACGCTCCTACAGTACCTTCACCTGCTTGATAATTATTAAATCGTATGCCCTACTTGAATAAAAAAAGTTCATTGCAATAATAAATGTACCCACATCACAAGGAGCTTATACTTTTTTAAACTTACACCTAGTTATCGTACTGAAAATTGTTAATGACATTACATGAAGTCATTCAACAATTTTCAGTCATGATGAAAATTTTCTGAATGGAAGGTGTGATTATTGTCATTTTCTGAAAAATAGAAGCAAGCTCTGTTTTTACCTGGAGTCAATTCACAATACCAGTCCACTTTGGGGGATAATGTACTGTTAAGAGGATGTTCCATTTTTGCGCAGGGGTGATTTGGAACAGTCCAATGTTGCGTGGGAAGGGGTATGGCTGAAATATGCTGTATTTGCTCTTAAGCAAATGTCGGCCTTTCTAGTTGTTTCTTCATCGTTTTTCATGTTGCTCTCAAGTAAAAGTAAAGTCAATTCTTGAAACATTGGTCGACACAATTTCCCCTCCATTTCACAGGGTGAGTTGTCCTGTCGGATGCACTGGGTGCCCAAACTGCGTCTGGGGGACTGGTGTCTACTCAGAAGTGAGTACTGGACTCAATTAATACAATTACTTGTTTACAACTAGGATCTGAAAGTACGTGACTGTACACTGCAGCTGCTCACAATTGCCAAGGGGGCCAGCCTCCTTCGCAGACTTCAGGAGCGCCGACGTTTGTTTATTTTTTTTAGCCCTGATTGATGCTTTTCAACATGGGCTAAGGTTCTGTTTGCTGGAGAAGAGAACTTTACTGCACAACAACTAAGTCAACCTTATCCAGGTTATGTTGAAAATCGCGAATCGGCGCTTCCCCAGAAAAATAAACGCCACCGAACCCACCCTCTGTACAAAGTTCGGTACCTCTTTGTTGAGCTCTTCGTCTTTCTCAAAATGGCTAGCGCCAAACCGTGTGAGCCTAAATGGCAGAAACCTCAGGTACAAACACCAGATAACACAATTACACTGTAGAACTGCTAGGTATAGGAAGACTACACTACCATACCTTGTGGACTTGCTCAACAGTTCAAAGTGCTAGTAGTATAAATAAGTTTGAATGTATACACAGTTATTTTAAAAGTAATTATTGTCATGTTTTATAATGTTTTGAATTATGTACTTCTATTGATTTTCTTCTTCTTTCGTACTGCCTAGCCTCAATTTTAATTGTAACATGTGTAAAGCATACTGCAATTCAGCCGAAAGAAAAAAGGCTGCCATTGTATGTTATTGTATGTCACACGACGCGAAATAGGACCATCAATATATATATATATATATATATATATATATATATATATATATCTTCACAGAATTATATATATATATATATATATATATATATATATATAGATAGATAGATAGATAGATAGATAGATAGATAGATATAATTCTGTGAAGAAGGCTTAATAATTCCAGGACTGAGACATTTCTTAGTTTAAACTATAACTGTTACAATACAGACAACACTCACTTTTGAGTCACTGAAAAAGATGGTTATCTTTGACAGGATTCGAGTATTTGTCATGCTGCAATCCATGACGGTAGGATCACGGATGCAGGTGGACAGGTGACCGTGTACATAAGGCCCGGACAGAACTCCTACCATGGATCCTGGCATAATGGCATCCAAACGAATGAGTAAGCGCCATAGAGGGTTTACATCAACATTTGCTGAAATATTTCCTTTCATGAATTTCAATATCTTGCCGATAATGTGTTAGTTGGAATATTCTCAGAAGCTAAACATCTTTTATTTCAGTTTTGGACCATGGCCTAGATCCTTCACCTTTACACCAGGTAGCTCAACAGCCTGTTATATATTGCTGATTGCTTTGAAATGAAAGCTTAAGTTACACGTTATCTTGGTCTTGTGTATTACGAGAATACGAGGGTTCAAGTATCAAAATTTTCTCATGTCAGAATGTCACGTGTCAGAATGATATAAGTGCACGAGTCTGATATATAACTCCATCCATAGTATTAATATTAACGTCATTACATGTTGATAAGACTGAAGTTGTTTCGGAGTGTGGGGTCCCTTGTATTCCCTTTATTATATATACTTGAGTCTCGACATAAGATGTATTTCATTGTATTCACCTTTCCTCAAGCAGCCTATATATCTGCAATATGAAGCCTCTACCATGAATTAACCACAAAAGAAGTATGAAATGTCTTTATTAGTTATGTAGATAAGGTATTTATTACAATATCGCACATTTTGTTATGCACACAAAAAAAACGCTAAAGGGGGGCGAAAACGCTAGTGATCTCGCCCCTCCCTGTGAGACCGATCACTGAGTAAACATCTGAAGTGACTGATGAATGACGTCTATAAGCCTTTTTCAGTTTTGGATATCTACTGAATAATTCATAGATAGAAAATAACGCAAAAGATAACCATATGATTTTCAATTATTCACATGTACCACCCCATAAAACCCTTGCTTAAGCGATTTTGTGTGTAATTTTACCGTAGCATTGGTTTACAGATGATAAAATCTTAAAACTCTAAACCTTCCAAACATAAAAATAGTCCCAAACCGTAATATCTTTATTGATGTTACAGTATGCAGAATGATCCGACAATCCTTTGTTCTTCTGTAACGTTACCAATAGTTACCAGAAAGGAAAAGTCGGCAAGTACCAGCTGTGCTAGAGATGACTACACGTTCTTCAACGGAATCTGCTACAAGGCCTATACCAGAAACAAGAGCTACAGTCGGGCCCGAGAACTGTGTGCCGCAGACGGCGGGATCTTAGCCATGCCAAAGGACGCTGACACCAACAATTTCCTCAGTCAGCTGTGCGGTGAGGACTGTTGGATCGGGCTGTCCGAACCGAGCGTGGAAGACCGTTGGGAATGGGCGGACGGGTCGCTTCTCAGCGCGACGGGCTTCAGTGCCTGGGCAAGAAGAGCCGGAATCCATAACTCAGGAGCAAGATCTAATTCAGGAGAAGAGTTCATAAATACTGACAATACTGTTACTAATGGCAAACACTGTATTCTGTTGAGGCTCAGTGGACCCAATTGGGACGAGCGCGATTGTACTAAAGACCACCATTTCGTCTGTCAATCAAATCACGGTATGTCGCTTTTACAGAATTGTTTTAATTAGTAATATTTTTAAGTGGTAGCAGTGTGTAGAAACAGTGGTGACCAATCTCTTCAAAGTTTCATCATTAAATGCAAATTAGGTTATGGTTTGCATTTGATTATGAGTCTGTGCCTACGTTACCTAGTGGATATCCAGCAGCCTTTCCTAGGTTATTCTCCTCCAAATTCCAAGTTTCCAACAAAAATTCCCAGGCAGTTATAAAACTGGCAAAAAAGCTGTACTTTTGCTGGGGGTGATGCACACTCAAGCTAAAAACAAAACATAATTCACGGCGTAAATTCCGAATTAATAATCGTGATTTTTATAGATCTAACGTCACTGTCTTAATGTATGCAAGATGGAGTAAAACACTTTGAGGCCTATGAAAATTGTAAGCTTATATATCGCAGTTTACTTTTCAAAAGTCTAAAAATACCTACTTTTGTATGTGGATAATCAGTAGTGGTGTCTTCTGATTATGTTTACTTAGGATATCAAGTAGTAGTTTCTATCTACTCATATAAGTTGGTAGATTCTGTGAGTTACTCTATAACTTGTGTCTTGTTTTCAGTGATCCTCTCCCAGGTACAGACCGAGTGTAATGTGCTGGCGAGCCCTGACCCCATAGCTCAGGGAGCCCACCTGTACGGCACGACCATACACTTCTCATGCTCATCAGGGTACACCATGGTTGGTACAGCAGACCGGACGTGTCAAGCTAACGGCCAATGGAGTGGCTCACAGCCTACCTGTAATGGTAGATATCAAACATATTCTATAGAACAATGCTGCAAATAAGATGAATATGTATGTCCAATATTCATATCCTGATATAAGCATATCTTGGACTATGTTTACGTCTCTGAACTAATTTTCATTATAGAGAAAAACTGTAATAAGCAATACCCACTATACGATATTGTATTTCACTGATCATTATTATAAAAGATATAACGTGAAATGTTAAAATGAGTACACTTTAACTTAATACTTCATTATCATGTAATATGTAATCGATGCGTAGGATCCGTAAGATTTTGCTTATGAAAATGAAATACTGGAGGCTAACATTTGTGCAAACTCCAAGTGACTGGCAAATGTGTGCATGCACTGGCATTTGAAAGCCATATAAATCTATCTTAAAGTTTTAGGATTGGGGACTAAAAATACAACCATATAAATATACATCATGCTTCCTCAGCGGACCAGGTGCCAGAGTGTGAAGACCTTCACGCACCTCACCACGGAACGATCAGTGGGGGCAACAATCTGGGAGACACTGTGACCTTCTCCTGCGACCTTGGTTACCAGCTAACAGGTTCTGTCGCAAGGACCTGTCAGTCAACATTGGACTGGTCTGGGACGGAGCCAACTTGCACCAGTAAGTTACCATACTTGTTACCTTCATGAAATCAGATGTATTGTTCTCGGTTTGTGTGGTTGTTTGTCCTTGTGTGTGTATTCAATTGTGCCTGGGTCCAATCTTGCTCCTTCAGGTTGAGTTGGCCTTGGTTCAAATTTGTTTCACAGACCAAATGAATGTAATATATAATGTCCTTGCACAGACATGCAGGAAATTTATGTTGCTAATGATTACGTCAGGAACATGAGAAGTCATGTGAGTTGAGTATGTAAAATATGTGAAATGACATGGTAATGTGCAATGTATTGTCTAGAAATGTACACAAAATATTTCATGGAAGTAGTATGAGGATTTATTTTATTTCTGGTTTTCCCATTCAACAATGCTACATCATTTTAATCCCAAACGTTTTGGTGATTTTTAGGCATTTTTAATGTAAAGATCATTTAAAAACTGCACTGTCTTTTATGGTGATCCGCAAATGTACTTATTAACAGAGGTCCTGTGTCCCGTGGTGACCACTCCCCTCAACGGACAGATGTCTGGTAACCGCTTTGAATATGACAAACATCTGCAGTTCTCCTGCAATGATGGTTACGAACTGGTAGGGGGCAGCTCTGAGATAACTTGTCAGGCTGATGGAACCTGGGATGGAACAGTACCGATTTGTAACAGTGAGTTCATGTTAACCTGACTTCAAAGGTTTGTGGCCAAAACTAAAGACAGGATGCTTGTAAAATCTATCGGGTCGTCTTAATCTGTGTATGGTGAAATCTTGTTTGTTTTCGATTTTTGGTAACACCCCATGAGTAGAGCCATATTGAAGACTTCTTGTTGTTTTCGTTTTTGGTAACACCCCATGAGTAGAGCCATATTGAAGACTTTTTAGAAGCACAAAACTGTACAAATGCATTGTGATGGAATAAGAGAATGGACATAAAAATAAAAGCTACCACCCCATGTTTGTTGAGAGCCACACTATAAGCATCTTAACCATAACCTTCC
>NC_049979.1:21166981-21169200 GCF_000003815.2 Branchiostoma floridae
ACACCAAATGCCTTTTTAATATGGTACCTTTCCCTCACAGAGATACAGTGTCCCCCAAGCCAGTCCCCATCGAATGGCCATGTGACAGGTAACATTCAGTATGGTGACACCATCAGCTACACCTGTGATGCAGGGTACGGCCTGACCGGCGATGCCACCAGCACTTGTCTCAGTACAGGAGTGTGGAGCAATCAGCCGCCACAGTGTACCGGTGAGTTCACTCATGTCTGCAAGATAACATTTCAAACTTCCAAATGTTCTTACCATTCCATATGCTGTACATTACCTAATATCTATTTCATTAGCCCTTGGGTCACAGATTGTCAGATGTTTAGGAAGCAGGGTGCTAGTCCATTGGTAGCACACCAACCATCCTCTTTCATTCTCATGAAACACTGCTAAGTTCCAAGCAGAGTGAATCAGTGATATGTTCCATTGTTTAAAAGTCTTTGGCATGACTTGGTCAAGCTAAAAATTGAACCGCAGCAACCCATTGCACTGTACCCACTAAGCAGTTGCTGTAATCAACATCCAACATAGTGGTAACATATCAAGGCATGTAACTTTACTACTTTTACTTAGTAATTTCGTCATTTCTCCTTGTAAGATGTTTGGTGCATCAAGGAAGATTTTGAAGCATCTTGATACATCATCCTTTCTGTCCCCCCTCGACAGCATTGGCATGTTCCATGCCCTCTGCTCCTGCGCATGGCTCAGTGGCAGGTGACACTTTCTTCGGGGGTGTGATAACCTACACCTGTGATCTAGGCTACACCCTGAGTGGAGCCGACACCCAGACATGTCAGAGCAAAAACCAGCAGTGGTCAGGCAGACCACCAACTTGTGAAGGTAATGCCCACTTATTTTACCCTCCATACATGTAACACCAACTCTCATAATTCCACCTGATGCCATAATACTGCCACATAAGAAAAAGTGATTTTAAGATATATACCAATGTGGCATTGGTAATCCTGAGATATATACACTTTATTTTATGTGTTTAAGACAATATTGACTATAACAATTTTTTATGTTGCAGTATCAAGGCATTGGGTGAAATTATAAAAGTTGATGTTATAGCCTGCATTGCGAACTATCAACAAAATTGTCTTGTTGTCTTGCTAATGCTGATGTGCTATTTTCGGGTAAGTTAAAGATTTTCTTTTTACGTTTCATTGTTTTATTTCTCAATGCACAATTAAAGAAATGATGTCCATTTAGCAAAAGTCTGCAATAGAGGCTAACAAACAAATGTCATATATATAGAAATCTCATAAAGCTATCCAGTAGTATCCTATATGTGTTGTGAAAACGGAATTCATTATCATTGACACAACTCTTTTTCAAACTTAAGCAATTCAGTGTTCCAGTCTGAATGCCCCTCACCATGGGACAGTCAGCAGCAGCACCAACCTTGTTGGAGACACCGTTACCTTCTCCTGTGAACCTGGGTATGTGATTGACGGCTCCACAGATCGTCTCTGTCTAGCAGACGGAACTTGGTCGGGACAGCAACCCAGATGTCAAAGTATGTCACATTCTTCCTATCATGCAAACAAGTTCATCCTGAAAATACTTCAAAGTTCATCCTGAAATTCCGATGGTAACTACAAAATTATGTTTACAAGCTCAAAATCAGTGCAGTTTGTAAAAAAACTGTGTTTAGATGTCCACATTGACCAATTTTACATGCACTGCTCACATTGATATTAACAAGTAAAGAAAGTTGCAAACCATGTAAAATAACAATTGATATTGATCAGTTTGAGTACTATACAGGGAGCCATTTTTGGGCATAAAGTTAATGTACTATAACAGTTGTTACCCTCTGGTTCCATGGGAAGAATAGGCAGAAGGTAGGATTGTGTGGACATCAGAAGGCGAAGGGTAACCTTTAAAAGTCTTAACTGATACATTATCTAAGGTCCTGCAACTATGTTCCTGGACTATAACGATTGTTCATCACCAAGGACAGGGTGAACCAGATTCCCTTTTTACTCTGTCCTTGGTGCTGAACTTCTATCTGACATCACTCTAATGGTTAACAATAATATGTTAAGATATGTTGTAGATACATTACGTATCAAGGGTTACATTGTCAAATTTTGTTTGCCTTCTGCAACTGATTCCCCTCATCAACCATTTCTATGCAGTCCCTTGGCAAAGTGGTTGTTGACTGTAATTGAAAGCATGATATTGCTGCTACACTATTTGCT
>NC_049979.1:21169340-21183327 GCF_000003815.2 Branchiostoma floridae
ATGGGGAATGCATGGAGAAACCGGTACCTGAGCGAGGTGCAGTTCATCTGTAATGATGGTTACCAGCTGGTTGGCAGCACCACCCTCACCTGCCAGGGTGACCAGACATGGAGTGGACCGGTGCCGAACTGTAGCCGTAAGTTACTGTAAATTGATCTATTTTTGGATCGACTTTAATAATCTTGCGGTTAGAGGGAAAAGGTGATTTTTGATGGGTTTTATGTTCACAATTAAACAATTCTCTATCATTGTAGTAATACAATGGAAGAATGTATCTGAAGTGTTATGATTTTGAACAAATATAAAAACCTCTGAGAACATAAACAGTACTGTGTTGTTTGCCCAGTTTTTTTCTGTCAGTAGGTAATCTTCTTCAATTTGCCTAATATTAATTGATACATGAAAAATAAACTATGAAGTATTCATCTGCAATGTCAACTCTACTGATTCCCCAAAATGATGTTATCAAGGCCTTCTCAAGACTAAATATATGACATGTATATTTGAAGCGTAACATTAAAGCGTAATTAAATTCACCATATTTTTTCTCAAGAGGTGTCCTTGGGGGAACAGCATAATTTTTGTAAGGGAGTTGACGTTATCCAAAGACATATAACCTTCAAGTTACATCAGTACTGTACTTTATGTCTTTAAAAATGTGGTACATACTTTCAGCGGCGCAGTGCCCCGCCTTGCAACTGATCAATGGCTTTATAATTGGAGGAACTGTGCTTGGTACCACGGCCAGCTGTGGCTGTGACCCTGGGTACCTCCTGATTGGTCCAGCCACCACCACCTGCCTAAGCACTGCTACGTGGAGTGCTGCAACTCCTACATGCACAAGTGAGCACCACACGATAGAATCTCATAGTACAGTACAATAACTGCTCTCTCAGGGAAGGAGAAAAAAGGTTGTAACTATGTTGTTCTGTTAAGTCCCTGTCACACAGTGACAAACATTGGACGTATTTGTTGGTCACCTGAAAGTCAAGAAATGACTCCAGCATATGTTTCACCGAAAAATTACCCCATCACCTTGGACAGGCTTACGGATCTGCAAACACTGGCTGATCTCTAATGTTAGAAATAATGCAATAATCAAGAAAACACCGAGCGTATTACTGCCAAAACTGTCCTCCTCAGGATAACTGAGAATCCAATTGTTTAGAGCATGTGACCTTCCAGGACTCTTCTGAAGCATTGCGAGCAATCTGGTCCTCATGTTCTCCTGAAATTTGGAGTGTCCATGCTTGCTGTTTTGAAAAAAAATCCTTCTCAACAACAAAACTAAATTATATATTTAGATATTTAGTTTCAACATCTTTACACATTCTCTGTGAGAGCTAATATGATGTTCATAAGAAAGATAAATCCTTCTTCATATAACGACATGCTATGCAGTTCTGGTTGCTACTGAGTTAAAGTGTGTAATGTTACATGTATGCAGATCTACACTGTACTAAGAGTTTTTGCTTACTGACGTGGTTGAATGCATCAATCGCAACATTTTCTTTACTAGTAAAGACCTGTCAGCCACTTCCGGCTCCAAACCATGGGATAGTGACTGGTGGGAACAACTACGGGGATGTGGCCACATTCGCCTGTGATCCAGGCTACGAATTAATAGGGAGCTCCGCCCAGACTTGCCAAGACAATGAGCATTGGTCAGGCCCTCCACCATACTGTTTAAGTACGTATAGTCACTCACTTCTGTATTTAGACTTTGTAGAGCAATAACCAACTAGAGTTCGGTGACCTCATACCTCCATGAAATGCAATTGACTAACACATAAACATAATCTATGCATGATGTTGTTCATCATTGACTAACGTACACATGTCACAATTATATTGGCATCATTAATCATAAAGTCTTTTTGTAATTTTTACATAAATTATACAAACAAGTTCCTCATTTCCATATTTGGTTTCTGCTTATATTCCACCTATCATAATTAACAAGTGTTATATTTATTGAAGTCCAGTTCTACAAACAATGGAATTATACAATTTCCTCATTAATTATGCGAATTAAGTCCTCATTTGCATAAATGCATATCATTATGAACATCTTTGCCCAAGCTACCTGCATGCCTAAAATGATGCCAATCCGTCAATCCTTTCTGCAGTTATCCTCTTTAGAATGTCTTGACAAAAATGCCCCTGCAGTTCCAAATTAAATGGTAGGGAGCTGAAACCTGCCCCACTTTGTCATGACACTGCAAGCTATCTACCAGTCAGTGGTCAGTGGCCAGCCATCTAACTATGGTTAAAACCAACAGTGAGAAAACTGATCAAACCCTGCATGTTATCTATTAATTTTGAGAAACTCTGTATATATGGAGGATATTATGTTGAACTTGGTAGAAATTTCATCATCATCTTCTTTTGTTGATTGAATATGGAACAATATATTTTACCATCTTCTTTAGGAAATATTTTGAATATTTGAGTTATTTACTTTCGTTTCAAAATAAAACTGCCTCTAAATGCCAGACAACCCAGAACATTGTATCTCTGATACTGTCATAGCTGGAAACTTATCAGGTGTGACAAAAACCTGATTATGGTATGTGATATCCAATTCATTTGACTGTACAATTACTTAAAAGGAATGGAATGTGCCACACTGGATGCACCCGTGCATGGGTCCATCAGTGGGACAAGCTACGTCGGTGATACTGTGACCTTCTCCTGCGACACTGGGTACGAGATTACCAGCGGTTCCATCTCACGGACCTGTCAATCAACTAGGACTTGGACGGGCACACAACCAACTTGTACAAGTAGGCAAACCTGTTTTACATACTAATGATTGAACTTTGAGGCTTAGATCCTCCAATGCCTAGTGACACAAATGACAGCAAGCTTTTCCTACTCTGCGATTTTGGTTTCTTCCCTCTTGGCTAGCCCCCAGTTGGTAGAGGTAACTTTACAGCATATCTCCAGGTTAGTTTTGATTGACATCTATATAATTTACATTATCAATGTGTGACAGCAGTTTTGTTGACAACATTCAATATGTAGATGCTCATGCATAGTTTGCTTCATCTTAGCTTAAGGGAATAC
Source organism: Branchiostoma floridae (assembly GCF_000003815.2). Taxonomy (NCBI): domain Eukaryota; kingdom Metazoa; phylum Chordata; class Leptocardii; order Amphioxiformes; family Branchiostomatidae; genus Branchiostoma; species Branchiostoma floridae. The sequence continues at coordinate 21,172,410 of NC_049979.1, forward strand.
AGGTAATATTCATCATTTCCCATATAGTGCTGTTCTTGCTTTCTTCTTCTTTACCCTGTGTCACGTAAATATACGAGTCAGATTATGTTTGATATTGTGCATATTATCAAAGGAATGATTGATGCTGACATCCAAAATGTGAACATCACAATCAGATTGACATCACGATTTACCTTTTTTCAACAGAAATAAAATGCCCTACTGTGAGTGCCCCAGCCAATGGTAACATGGTGGGAAGTATAGAGTTTGGTGACCAGCTACAGTTCTCCTGTAGTCTTGGTCATCAGCTCATCGGTAGCAGCACACTAACGTGCCAGGCTGACCAGACGTGGGATGTGACAGTGCCAACGTGCAGTCGTAAGTAACCTCGCTACTAATTCTCACCTCTTAAAGCAATAAAGATATGTAGAACAGTTAATTGTGTATTTGAGGTATATAGAGAGCAACTTTTGGAATTTGCCATAATTTTATTTTGCAAAACTCCTTCAATTTCCATATATATCTTTTGAATATGTGAGATGAGGAAAATGTTCCAATGGTCAAAACATGAAAAAAATTGAGACTTTGTCGTAAGATTACAAACTAAACAAAGTAGGTTCTGTAAAGTGCGAGACGTTTCAGATAGCATCCACTATGTGTCATCAGTGACTAAAATTTCTTTTCAATTTTCAGTCATTTTTTTTAAACGTCCAACTCTTTAAGGAACCTATCCATTTGATTGTGATGTTGTATCACATCCTAACTAAAAGTCCAGCCCTCTTCAACCTTTGCTCTCATGTTTTGCCAACTCTATGTTTTAGTGGTATGTAGATGACGCTTTCCTTTGCAAATGAAAAGAAAGCCACTATTATAGTAATAATAAAATGATGAAAGAAACGTATTCTTTTCTCTTAGCCGTTCAGTGCGCACCACTACAATGTCCACAGAATGGACAAGTCAGCGGTGGCAGCTCCTATGGGGACACAAACACCTACACTTGTGACATTGGGTACCTTCTGTTTGGTGACAGCACCACAGACTGCCTCAGTACAGGAACTTGGAGTTCACAGCCACCACAATGCATACGTAAGTCACACGGGGTACCTGATGTTTTATGATGAAAAGATGTTGCAATGTGGGATTCCATCATGTTTTTAGGTTATATCATAACATATCATCTTGTAATATTTAGTTTGTACCATTGTTTTTTTTAGCACATTGAAAAGCAAAACAAGTTACCCCTGTAAGAGCATAACACATTTAATATAACTGTGTCTCTCTTACACAGATTCTGTCCTTGGTGCTGAACTGGTTATTAGCATACAAAATACTCTTATATAAACACGTAGGCTGTAATAAGTGTTAAATTGAATAACCTATCACTATCAGCATGGTTACAGACTGAATTTTATTGTTTCTGTCCATTAGTGAAAACCTGCCCCCCACTGACAGCCCCCAATCACGGCAGTGTGGTTGGTGGGAACAACTACGGGGATGTGGCCCACTACGCCTGCGACCCAGGCTATGACCTTGTCGGGACACCATCACGGATCTGTCAGGACAACCAGTTCTGGAGTGGAACAGCACCATCTTGTATTAGTATGTTCAATGTCATGTATTTGCTTGTGCCAAAGACACATAAAGTGCTATTCTTCTCTATTGCTTTAATTTAGCTCTAGCTATTTTGGCCCCCCAAACAGTTGGTGACAATCAATTTTGCTTGCACAGTCAAGTAGATTGATTAAAGGCTAATTTATTTATTTGTTTACAAACAGTCAGGGCTGCCCAACTAGCCATGATCTATTGCCAAGGGCTAAGCCTAAAAACCCAAAAAGGCTAATTAAATGCTTACTGAATTGGCAGTTCATGTTTTTTTCTTCATCAAGTTACAAAGTTTACTAAACAAACGCTATAAATGATTTAGTGATACAGTAACAATGACTTACCTTAGTTCATCACAACATAGGATGTAGATGCAGCAATAGTCTTTTTCTAACACTAAACCTATTGTATATAGAAATGGAGTGTGCAATCCTGTACCCACCTACTCATGGGACAGTCAACGGCACCAACTTTGTTGGGGACACTGTGACCTTTGCCTGTGACCCTGGGTACGAGATCACTGGTACCTCCAACAGAACCTGTCTATCAACACTGGACTGGTCTGGAAAACAACCAATTTGCACAAGTGAGCTTCAATTTCTATTTTTGCTTTTTGTGTGCATATATTTAGTTCCAAGTTGGATACCACATTGTGCAGAGAGATACAATGAATTAACAAATGACTGTTTCCATCTGTGACATTCATAACATGTTCCTTATCATACATTCACAGAGATACAGTGTCCGCTCTTCAGTGCTCTAGCAAACGGACATATGATAGGTGGTGATAACTACGAAGACCAGTTACAGTTCCACTGTAGCGCCGGCTATCAGCTGGTTGGAAGCTTCACACTAACTTGTCAGGCTGACCAAACATGGAGTGACGTAGCCCCAACCTGCACTCGTGAGTTACTTTACCATTCCTCAGCTAGTCCATATGAAAACTAGTATCATGTTATTGGCGAAAACAAACAAACAAGTTAGGGGCTTAATTTGTGTTGAAATTGATCGACATGTCATGGAGTTAAGAAATAAGCTGAGCCTGTAAGTAAATGGAATAATTCCCAAAGTACAAAGTATAAAGTCTAATGATTGAGGTTCAGACTGGTCCAGATTGGAACACTGGTATCACAGAACAATACAGTACAGAAACAGTATTAACTACCTATTTTGCATACAATATTAAAGTCTTGCAGAAAATGAGTGATTGCCACGTCCTCTCAGTAAAAAAAATACACAATTTTATCTGCTTATCTGATATTGTCATCACCAGTAACAGTTGGTTTTTATGGCTTCTTTTTACCATATCGTAAATATTGTATTGGATTTGACACTGTGAAAATCATTTTCAGTAACCATATTTCCTTTTGCATCAGGAATCCAGTGCCCTGCTGTCCAGGCTCCACTGAATGGTGCTGTGAGTGGGGGTAACTTCTTTGGCAACACGGCAACCTACACCTGTGATGTTGGGTACCTCCTGATTGGTCAAAGTACCAGTACATGCCTTAGCACAGGCATCTGGAGCAGTCAGGCTCCTCAGTGCACATGTAAGTCCATATTACTATATATTAATGTCAAAGTATAACAATATCAGAGACATTTATTTTTTTGACCAAAATTAATATTCCCAGTTCTTAGTTGAATTTCGTAAGTTTATCACTACTAGTCTGTTTCCATTGAATCATATTCAATCGTTAAGGCTCCATCCCTCATGTGTTGCCAAAGACGTTTTCCAGTATAGTTTCTTTAGTCGCTGTTAGTTTCTAAGAGTGTTACCAATGGTTGTCAAGTAGAACATGCATCAGAAACGTGTATCGTGAATACATGATCCTATCTGCTTGTTGACATTGTCATTGATATTGTTGCATTTTATGGTTTGTCTTATTGATGAAGCCACTTCAAAAATTTGCAGTTGAATATCAATGCATCACCGACAAAAATGTTTCTTATTTTAGTGAAGACCTGCCAGCCACTGACAGTTCCAGACCACGGCACAATGACGGGTGGAAACAACTATGGAAATGTCGTCACCTACGCCTGCGATGTCGGCTATGAACTGATAGGAAACCCCACCCAGACATGTCAGGACAACCAACAATGGACTAGTTCCCCACCAACTTGTCAAAGTATGCATGGTTTAATAGTTGTTATATTTGAAATATCAACCCCCACCAAACTCCGTCTGCTTTGTCCGCACAAAAAATCCACTTTGCCCGGTCGTTCCTCTTCGTCCTTATTGGAAATCTGTTTGTCCCCACCCTTCTGCTTTGTCCCTAATGGCCGCCATTCCATGGCACTGCTTATCGTTGACAGGAAAAGTATTAAGAAAGAAATAATAATGGTATACTAACAGACTCTGTCCTTGGTACTGAACTATGTTTTAACATGAAATGCTTTATCTAAAGACAATTCAATCTCTACAACTTTTTAGACAAAATATCTGTTGTTCATCCAGCTGAATATTGTTTACTTGGATGTCCAACTTCCATGTATGACATGCTTTACTTAGTGACATAGAATACGTCATGATATTATTTACTTTTGAATCATTTCCTTTCAGCAAAGAAAGTCTGTATGGTACCTTATGTGGAAGAGCACATTTTGTTTTTTTTATTGCCATATGTGGCTAAACATATTCTGACTTTATTTGTCGATTCTGATTTTTAAGAGGTCCAGTGTGCCCCTCTGAGTGCGCCAGCGTATGCAACCATGTCGGGAACGGGAAATGAGTACGGGGACACCATGCACTTCACCTGTTTGGCGGGACACACCCTGACAGCGGGAGACACTGACCGAACTTGTCAAGCTGATGGCATGTGGAGTGGTCTTCAGCCTTCTTGTACAGGTATAAATACTACTTAATTTTTGAAATTAGTATTTGGTGTGTTTCAGTGACATCCAACGAAGCTTTACTATTGGACATAATGTCTTGGGCATTTTCTACTGCATCAATAAAAACATGATGTAATGTCAACTCTATGTAATTCTGCCAGTAGGTATCCTAAGGCTGCAAAAACAATACACCCAAAAAATACAAAATGCTTGACAGAGGTCTTCTTGAAAATATCTGGAACACCTGGATATTCAATTGAAAGGATGCAATTGGGGATCTGGAGATGCTGCATCGTTAGATCTTTTCTTTTTTTTTATACAAAAAATGAATGTATGCCTACCTTCTCGACCATAAAAAGACCCCACAAAAACAAGCGATAAACTCCCCAATTCGGGCAGAGGGAGCTCGCAAGATTTTTTGTCCTTCTTCTATCTCTGTCAAGAGGACACATGTAATCTTTGAATGCTGATTGGTTTTTTGAAGGTCACTGATTGTTTGTTAGAAGAGAACTACGGTTTAACGTTTAAGTCAAAGTAAATTATATCGGCCGGCCTAAGTTTTTATTTAGATAGTCTTAGGGTGCCTAGTGGAATTATGAAAAACTTATGTTACATGTTCTTCATTCATCATTCTATCTAATTCTCAGTAACTCTTATTCTGGAATCTAAAGAATGTATAGGTCTTAAAAGCACAATGATTTCAAACAGAAAAGACTGCATGTTGTGCAGTAATGATATGAAACATGTCACGTTGTTATTTGATTTCTTGTTGTTTTATTTCATGTCGTTATCATTATCTCTTGACTTTGTTATTTAGCGTTTTGTAGCCATGTATGTGTGTCCTTATTTTGTTTATGTACATGAGAAGAAGACCTCGATAAGGAGGGTCTGCTTTCCGTCTCATCCTCTTTAAAGAAATCTGAATAAAAAAAAAACTTTGTAGATGCCCTAAAAACATTACATGGAAGGTTTTGTCTTAAGATGTTGTTTTATCAGCTTTAAATTTATTCCCACTTGCAGTGAATGAATGTCCCCAACTTGATACACCTACTAATGGCCAGGTTTATGGCAATAATGCCTACACTGGTATGATGGTCTTCTTCTGTAATGACGGATATGAACTGGTCGGTGATCCTGTGCGACAGTGCAACTCGGTCGATGGCACATGGAGTGGGACTCAGCCAACTTGTCAAAGTACTCGTCTATAATTCTTATCAAATTATTATAGAAATTTTGATAGAAAGCAACTATCATTCATGTATGCGCACGCTGCTTTGTACTGCATGTAAGGTTTGCAATGTACAACTGACTTGACTTTGTCCTAACCAGTGAAAAGTTGTGTCTGTGTTATAAGAAATGAGCATGTTGCGATAGGCTAAATTTCTGTTCAATGTTTTGATACAATTATCATACACCTTACACACATATCTTCATCATGCCATTATGGCATTATTTCTTTCTTTTCAATCATGTGGCTTTCACTTGACGTTGTCTTTTTTGTGATATCCTAAACAGGGAAAGAGTGTCCCACACTTTCAACACCCAGTAACGGTTTTATGTCTGGCGCAAACTTCTATGGCGACCAGGTGACCTTCACATGTCATTCTGGGTACGAAATCTCCGGAAGTGCGGTCTTAACCTGTCAGATGAACCAACAGTGGAACGGAACCCAGCCGACATGTGAACGTGAGCAACACTTACCTTGAATTTGTTGTGCCACTTAAATTTGAATTCCACAGGTTAGATTAGAATGATTATCTAACTTGTACCTCCTGGTCCTAAGGGATGTTATTATGATCATGATAAAGGTAGACCCATATCATTTTTCAAGCCATAGGGTTAGTAGGCTATTATCCACTGTGTCAAGGGCACTTTTACCTCCCCAACTGAAATCAGGCACTTTTCAAAAGGACACAACATCTAGCCAGGAGTGTCATTTCATCTCCTGTCCGCTAGCCTTGTCACTCTGAAGAATCTGATAGAAAAAATTATCTACAAAGTATAAATGTACAAGACCAATTAGCAGGAAATTGTGAAAAATATCACGTCTACCTAGTTTTGAATGTTGTCACTATTGTTATCATTTTGCTTGTCTTTGAGTTTTTTTTCATAAATGATACTTGAATCCCCATTTTACTTCATGTTTTCCCAATTTTCCAAAGATGTCAAAAGCCATGCTGGTATCAATGCTTTTTTTCATTCCCTTACCCTATACACATCAGGGATCCATTGCCCACCATTGAGTCCCATAGCTAATGGACAGATGAGTGGAGGTCATCTGTTTGGTGACCAGGTCATGTTTGTGTGCAACTCTGGCTACGAGCTCAGCGGCAGTCCCTCTCGGACATGTCAGGCAGATGGAACATGGTCGGGAATACAGCCAGTTTGTGACCGTAAGTTTGGAATGCGGAAATCCATAGATTATTTGAGGATGATGTTGACATGCATTTCCTGAAATGAGTCTTGACGTAAAAACAAAGATGAACTGTAGCAACTCAAAACATGCTAGCCAAAATGTTTATATGTTCAAGTTCTTCAATAAGATGCAAACATTTTAGATGGATGAACAAAAGAACATTAAGGTAAATACTGGATAATGCTGTAAATCTTGACACATTCACGGAAGTTTAATTTGCAAATATGTGTTTAAATTGTATCACTACTACTAAAATATTCCAATAACAAACACAGTGAAAACGTCCTCTTCCCTCCTACATCAAAATTGAAATTACAGTGACTGATTTGATATTATGGTTGCTTCAAGGCGTGGTATGCCCAGACACGTCACCCCCAGCCCACGGTTCAGTGACTGGAGGGCTGTATCTCGGTGACACGGCAACATACTCCTGTGACCCTGGGTATGAACTACATGGAAGTGCCGCCCAGATATGCCAGGCCGACCAAAGATGGAGTGGGACACAGCCAACATGTCTCAGTAAATATTTGGATTTATTTCTTAGGACATTATTATTATTGTAAGATTGTTGTACAATTGAAAACTGAAAGTGTTCCTGGGATATTGGGCCATATGTGCTGCAAAATTCAGCCGTCTTGTAATGGAAATTGCTGGCTTGTAAACATTTTCATGCTTGAAAACTCAACATCATCAATATATATTACAACATATAACAAATGATACTAAACATGATCTGAAAAGTTTATCTGTTGACAATAGCAGTTTTTTTTGTGGGTACCTTCCCATATTGCTTTTGCTCCATTTCTTCTCCTTCTCCAAACAGAGAAGGTCAATGAACTGTACCAGACTACTGTCACCATGGTTGCTGTCAAAGAAGCAGACATGACGTAATGTTAGATTACACTATGTACAAAAACATGTAGCAACTGGCTTGGCTTGTGAAACTAAATGTAGCATCACAATGACAAATTTTGTGCATGAACTGAAGGTTCAATAATCTGAAGGTTAAAACAAAAGGGCTGTAGATATTTTTGTATTGTATTGTTAACTGTAATAACCCGTCTGCTATATTTTTTCTGATGTTAGGAAAACCATGCTCGACTTTGGACCCCCCTCTGAATGGTAAAGTCAATGGCTCCAACCTCTATGGAGACACGGTAACCTTCACCTGCAATGTTGGGTTCGACTTGGTGGGTGACCAGACAAGGACCTGTCAGAGTGACCAGCAGTGGAGTGGAACACAGCCATACTGTCAAAGTAAGTTAATCTCACCTAAAAGTACCGACAATAATCCCATCAACCAATGACCCCATACTTGGTACCATGGTGGTGATTGGTTGTCCATAGCTCTGTATAATGTTTAACATATGTTGATTGGTCCATTCTGATCATTTAATACCATTTGTGTCCTTGGTACTGAATGGATAGTAGCAATTAAGAGGAAGGGTTCCCATTGTATCTATTTGCGCAAGGTAACAGTTACTCAAGCAGATGGATAAGATTTAGAAGCAATGCTACATTATTACCAGTGCCCATTATTACCCTGTTCTTGGTGCTGATTGGCTGGTCATGGTTAGTCTTCTGAGATTGGCTGATTGGCTCTCTTCATGGCAGTAAGTGGTATCCCTCTCCTTGGTGCTGAAAGGTTGGTGAAGTTGCACCTCAGTGCTGGGCATCTCGGAGGATAATTTTTTAGTTTACTAGTAACCGCTTACCCTAAGTGTCCATGCAGAACAAGACTGCGGCCAGCTGCCAACCCCAAGCCACGGCGCCTGGTCAGGCGGGACTCACTATGGCAACCAGGTGACCTTCACATGTGATCCTGGGTACGAGATCGTTGGAAGTGCGACATTGACCTGTCAGGAGAATCAGCAGTGGAGCGGAGCTCCACCCACATGTACACGTGAGTACTCTTGTTTAAGATATTGCAAGTCTATAACTATGCAAAATTTTTATGCTGAAATAGACAGTTTGATGTAACTTGCTCAATATGTACCGCATTATACCAATAATGCTCCCAATGACAGTGTTTCCAAAGTTGCTAGTTGAGAGAATTATTTGTATTCTGACTGACAGCTGCCATCTGTCTCTTTTGAAAACAGTGATAACATGTCTGGGCCTTAATGCACCAAGCAACGGTCAGATGAGTGGCAGCTCCTCTTACGGAGACCAAGTGACGTTTGCATGCAATGTCGGGTACAGTCTTAGCGGAAGCCCCTCACGTACCTGTATGGCGGACGGAACATGGTCAGGAGTCCAACCAGTCTGTAACCGTAAGTGTAGTCCCAACTTGAAAGGATACTTTCTACTTTTACTTATGTTTATAGTGCCCATGACACGAAATGCAACAGTTTCTGATTATAAACCTGCTACACCATAAACCATCATTTAATTGATGATTAATGTACAAATTTTCCTTCTCCATTTTTTAAAACCTTTTACTATCAATTTTCTTCGAACAGTGACTATTTATTAAAGGTAGAGAACGTACCTCCAAATTTTACCATCAAAAGTCGTATTTTTGCTTCCTGTTGATCAAATCATAGATTTAATGAAATAACGTCTTTTCCTTGCTGCAGTCATCCTCCATTCAGTAAACATGACATATTTTCATTCTTTGCTATTTTCAGACATGAAGTGCCCTGACCTGGTAGCACCACTGCATGGATCTCAGAGTGGAGGAACATATGTTGGCGACACTGTGACGTTCTCCTGTGATACTGGGTATGAACTTGTCGGGACGCCTGACCAGACATGTGACGTGACTCAAACCTGGAGCAATGCAACACCAACATGCACAAGTAAGAATAATTGATTATACATGGTAACATGAATGATGCATACTGTTAATGGTTGTTTTTTGTTTAAGGTTTCCTACCTGGTTAAATTGGCATTGTTTTCTCATCAATGAATTAAGAAAGAATTGAATTGTAACAAATATTGCTAGATTGGCATGAACTATTTTGGATACGATTCGAACATCCTGATATTTACTAATTATCTGTAGTTATTAATTTTTTCTAATTAGATGAAAACAATTATTCTCTAATAACTACAGATCACTAGAAGATATCAAGATGTGCAAACGTGTTGTAGCTTTCATCATTATACACATTAAAACATATGGCCAAAATTTATCATATTTAGAATTCTTTCATGCCCGTCTTTCAATATCAGTTACAACTCTATTATTTCTTAATGAATTACTGAGAAATGAATGGAAGGTCAAAATACCTATTTGACCAGGTAGAAACCTTAGCCATCTAGTTGCCAAGCATCGCTTAGCTACTACAAACTCAGGTGAAAAGATTGACCCAAAGCATGCAGAAGGATGTGTTATGCAAATTATCAGGCTGTTGCAGTTTCTAAGTTTGTTAAACAAATATTTAAAAAAATAGCAAGTGCTGCAAAATAATATAAAGGTACCTTTTTCTTACATTTACATTATACCTCAAGAGTCATTATTGTAGTACAGCATAATATGGCAAAATACAAAATTGGTATACTTGATTACTGACAGTGACCCTGTTTTCTTGATTGTACTTTAATATCAGGAGTGGCCTGCCAGACGCTGGACCCTCCCACCAATGGTATAATAAACGTAATCAGTAACCTGTATGGAGGCGCAGTGACATTCGACTGCGATGTGGGTTACCAGCTCGTAGGCAGTCCAATATTGACCTGTCAGAGCGACAAGCAGTGGAGTGGGTCACCACCTAGCTGTCAAAGTAAGAAAGACTCCTTACATAATATTTAGAAATAGTCTCATCGATGCTACCAATATGTGGATGCTAGATGTAATTCGCAAGCAAGAAATGGCAATGTAGGAGTTGAGGTGCTAGACCCAGTGTATCATCAAGATGATCAATTTTTTTCTCAATGATTTAATGGTTTCTCACAAGAACATTTCATAAGAAGAAGTTTGAGATTGTTGTGTAATATCTCTCATATGAAGTACATATAGGTATGTACAGACTGACTTGTACTACTGGCTTTATCATCTAGAAATACAGTGCCCACCACTGACATCACCAGCATTTGGTTGGCAGCTTCGCACCCAGTACTCCTATGGGGACCAAGTGACATTCG
>NC_049979.1:21183427-21284772 GCF_000003815.2 Branchiostoma floridae
CGAATGTGATACTGGGTCAAACGTCGTAGGCAGCGCTACGCTGACGTGCCAGGCTGACGGACAGTGGAGCGCAACAGAGCCTACATGTGAAAGTATGCACATTTGTTTACCTTTCATGGTAGTTCATGTTGATGTTATATCATTGTATATCTAAAATATACATGAGTCACATGAAATGCCTCTTAAAAATCTTCTTGAGAATGCCATTAGAAACAGTTTATTAGATTGACTGGGATTCGCCTAGTTACATAGCTATGTTATTTATTGGTAATAGTAATTGGTAATAATACGTAATGTTAAATAGAATGTCTTTGGGGGATGATATGTTGTATCATTTTTCCACTAATCTTTATTGAATCATTATCGATAAGTCTTTAATTCTTATCAGATGAAGATGGCATCTTTGTTGGTATCAACAATCCAAGGACAAAGACAGTCATCTGAATTTGTCACAGATTTATGCAAAACCTTTCTCATTTATAAACACATTGATGTCATTGGTTATGAGACTTGATTAACTTGTGTGACGGACTTTTATGTACTTTTCTGTCAAAAGGAATCCAGTGCCCTCCACTCAGTCCTATATCAAATGGTCAGATGAGTGGAGGCGGCAGCTTCTTTAATGACCGGGTGACCTTTGTGTGCGACTCTGGCTACGATCTCCATGGAAGCGACAGACGAATGTGTCTAGCAGACGGCACATGGTCGGGCATCCAGCCTGTTTGTAACCGTGAGTGACATTCACTTCATTCTTTTCTGCAGATGGTCATCTAGTAACATAAAATACAACTCAGCATATTCAGTTTCACCTGAGGTACCAGCTCAACTGTAGGTTGGAGTGCCTGATAGCCAATATTTTGTACATCATTCTTTTTCTTAAATTGTTATGGGTCCCTAGAAAACAGACATTTCAATGCAAAGACACCACGAGTTAAGAAACATAGGATTTTTATGTTTGAATCCAGTTTTGAAATGTTTGACAGTGGTGCAAGCATCACACTTGGATTTGCACCATTCCCTTGAAAATAAAGATTTGTCCGGAACACTCATATTGTACGTTATCACATAGTACATGATATGTAGTAGAGAGGAACATCTTGATTCACACAGGCTTCTTTTCACAGGCACCGAGTGTCCTGATCTGGCTGCACCAGCTAATGGCTATATAACATCGGGAAAATTCTATGGCGACACAGCGACGTACAGCTGCCAAATTGGGTATGAAATCGATGGTGTTGCAGTCAGGATATGCCAGGATGATAAGACTTGGGGTGGGATGGAGCCGACCTGCACCAGTTAGTTGCACTCAGTCTGTTTTTTGTTGTTGCCCATGAACATAAAGATGACGTTTGCTGACTTAAGTTTATTTTACAATTCTCATAGTGCATTACCTAAGATTGTTATCATGACATTTTGTCAGTATGCCAATTTAACTCTAGATCTGAGTCCAGTGAACAATTGGATGAATTTGGAACAAATAATTACCAGATGCATTCTGCATCATATACTCCTGAATTTTAAAATTCATTGCGTCTTCTCCTGTCACCATTGCACAGTGAAACAGACCACTCTATTCATTTCAGGAAAGGAATGTCCGCTTTTGGATCCTCCAACCAATGGTGGAATATATGGGAATAATGATAACCTGTTTGGAGACGTAGTGACTTTCTACTGCCAAACTGGGTTTGAGCTGATTGGAGGCCCAACACTGACCTGTCAGAGTGACCAACAGTGGAGTGGGCCACAACCATACTGTCAAAGTATGGAAATTAGTTTCTGTGAAATACAATCTAGGCGAATGCAAAATTCAGAGTAGACTCTGCACATAGTTTGGTGGTGATTGATACAAAAGTAGAAAGTTTGCCACTACCTTGTAAATCTTGAAATAGATTGGACTACTTGGTCTATGTTGTCTGGTAGAGTACCATATTATTTGGAACACCAATTGGTTAGAAGGATTTGGGCAGGCATGTATATGATTAAAGGTTTTATTTGCTTTCGATTAATACTATTTCATTTTCTTGGTTAATCACCACTTGGTTAAGATCAATAAGATAGTCACCTTTATTTTCCACACAGAAAAAGAATGCCCACTGCTACAAGCACCAACCAATGGTGGATCGTCTGGATCTTTTTCCGTTGGGAGCCAGTTGACCTTCACATGTGATCTTGGTTATATGCTGAATGGCAATGCAACACTGTCCTGCTTGGACACACAGGTGTGGAGTGGAACCCCACCTACTTGTGACAGTAAGTTTTTTTTACCTTCAGATCCCACTTGTGATTTTTACTCTACAACATCATACTAACTACATGTTCTTCCTGATTTAAATCTATGAAAAGTCTGGTTACAGCCAGGCCCAACGAAATTCCATTCTTACTTTAAATCTATATATCTACAAGGTTTAGTGTCACACCTTCAATTATGAAATCTTGCATGCCTTTTCATATTACAATTAATTGAAAACAAATGACGAGGTAATAAAGGACAAATCTTATTGATATTATGTAAAGTACCATTCTCAATGGTTAATTCTGCCTCTTAGTTAAGTTACTAAATTGAATCATAAAGTCGAAGCTTGGTATGACAAACAAAATCTAGAAGTATGCTATTCTTTAGTTGATGCAACTTTGTGTCAAGATTCAGGCCTTTTTGAGGTGGCCTCTTAATCCATTACAATTTCCATTTCATTTTAAATCAGATTGATGATCTTTTTCAACACTGACTGTGGTAATCAGGAACTGGATTTTTAAGAATATTTCATGTTCTTGATGTGTCTGAAATCAGAGATAACCTGTCCTGCTCTGAGCCCACCAACCAATGGCCAGATGAATGGCAACAGTAACTTCTATGGAGACCAAGCAAGTTTTGCATGTGACCTTGGCTTTGAGCTGAATGGGAGCCCCTCACTCTTCTGTCAGCAAGATGGAACCTGGTCAGGAACCCAGCCAGTTTGCAATGGTATGAGGAAATATTTTACTTTCTCTGAGGAAATATGTTATTTTTGTATGATAATGTCTGTCTATTATATACACAAGTAAATAAACTTAGTAGAATGTATCAACAGATTTAACAGGGAACTAGACTCAATGTGTATTTTGCTTTTTTGATATCACAGTTCGCTCATTACAAAGGACTGATTTAACAGCAGATGATATAAGTTTCAGACAATGCCTCCAGCTGTGTGTTGTCTTTGATTGAAGAGCAAAGTCAAAATTGAAAGTTTTCCTAGCGATTAAATGATAAATATGTTATGGATCATTGTATTGATTTCACATGAATTTTGGGAATTCACATGACTGAAGGATGTATCATGAAACCTTTAGAAATCTCTTTTGATTGTTAAATTGATCTTGCTTCCAGCCATGCAGTGTCAAACTCTGACTGCACCTGCCCATGGGACCGTGGCTGGTGGGTCATCATTTGGTGACACTGCCACGTACTCCTGTGATGCTGGGTACGAGGTGGTGGGAACACCCATCAGGATGTGCCAACCTAGCAGGACATGGAGCGGAAATGAACCAACTTGTGAAAGTAAGGAATTTAGTCATAGTACATGTCATAGACTGGGTATAGGTACATCCTTTCAATGCTTTTGAAAATTGAACTGTCATCTGATGAAACTCAATGATGTACAATAAAGAAATGATAGTAATGTATTTCATATCCATGTTCATCAGAAACAGTGCTTAGTTGCAATTCATTGCTACATCTTGAGGACATAAATAATGGCACACTTTCTTTAGGAAATATCGAATACACGGAGTACACTAGACCAGACTGAATGTAGACTGGAGTAGCCAAGCTTAGGGATAGGTTATCAACTTTTTAATGAACCTTTAGCAACTTTTATGAAGATAGAAAGAGTTGACAAAGTTACACTTTTAAAAGTTTTGTTTCACTTCATGTCATAGAAATATCATGTGCAAGTCTGGACGCTCCTCTCAATGGTGGTATCACTGGGTTCAACCAGTATGGAGACACGGTGACATTTGACTGCAGCATTGGGTTTGAGCTGGTGGGCGACCAGACCAGGACTTGTCAGAGTGACCAGCAGTGGAATGGAACACAACCATACTGTCAAAGTAGGCCAAAACCAATCCTAAGATTCTGAAAAAACAATCATTTAAGCCATATTGTCTATTTGTGGTAAATTTTTCATAAGAAAAGCACAACTTTACAATCATGCATGTCAACAAAATTCTATAAGCTACATTGTACCGGTACCCACCCCTAGACCTGACAGTCCTATAGCAAAAGAAGCAGAAATAATGTCTAGTAAAAGACTGAGTATAAAACATTTGTTGACCCATTAGGACTGCAGTGTCCACAGCTGGGTATGATCACAAATGGTGGCTTCACTGGTGGCTTGCATTATGGTGACTATGCCTCTTTCATGTGCAATGCTGGGTATGAACTTCAGGGTAATAACACCGCAGTTTGCATGGAAAACGGACAATGGAGCAATCCAGAACCTTCATGCATAGGTAGGCAGCTACAATTGCTCATCCATATACATTAGTCTAGTATTGACATGAACACGTAATTCTTACACCACTACCTTTAAAAAACGGTATCAAATCCAGCATCAGTAAATCCCAGAGATAAGCACATTAGATACCAGTAATTTCAATGGCATAGGTTCAAATCCCACTGCTGCAACCATGTTGTGCCCTGATGTCTGGAAATCCCTGACAAGACCTTGATAACATAGTTTATAATGCAGCAGTCCTAGTGGGATCAAAAGAGGTGACATCGTTTAGTCAAGATGAAGGTAATACTAAAAGATTCTGTATGAATTTAATGAAACAAATTTAATCTTATTTTTCAGAACATTGGCTATCATTTCATCCCACTTACAATGTTAAACTGTACATTTCTCGTACCCTTCAGCAAAGGAATGTCCTCCCCTAACAGCCCCACAAGATGGTACTATGACTGGGACCTATTTTGTGGGTGACAGGGTGACTTTCTCCTGCAAGACTGGCTTTAACTTGGTGGGCAACACCATCATAGTGTGCAAGGACTCTCTATCATGGAGTGGTACTACACCAAAATGTGAATGTAAGTATTGATGTTCATGATATCACAGAAGAGTTAGACTTTAACAATTTTCTTTTAGATAGTCTTTTTGGCATTAATCTGCAATTGAAAGAATTAGACATTAATCTGCAATTGAAAGAATTAGAAAGGACTGAAAAAGAGATTCTCTTTTTTCAATGAATAGTAAAGTAAGACAATTTGAAGTCCATTTTTTTGCATAAAATCTTGTGTATTTCTGCAATGTCAATCTAAACTAAGGTTCTTCTTTTTTCTTCCTTGAAATAAAGGTGTTACTTGTCCCTCACTTCTTGCCCCTGTCTATGGGATTGTTAGAGGCCCAGGGAATACTTATGGGGATACAGTGACCATTTCATGTGAACCTGGATATGACCTCATTGGTGACAGCGTCAGGACATGTGAAGCCAGCGGACTGTGGAGTGGCTACGCGCCTCTTTGTCAAAGTGAGACATTTATTGTGACGTTCCATAATATATGTGTTACCTATATAGCACTTATACGGAAACACTCATAAGCAGGCATTTCATATAATGTTGAAAGAGTGGTGTTCAGGAAAAAATCTTATTGTCCTGGTAATTAGTCACACATTTTATAAGGCATATTGTAGAATTAATAGTCTTTTTATGAATATAGATTAATTTAAGAGTTATGAAATTTACCTTACTTCTAGTGCACCTAACTCGATGTAATGTACCAGATCAAGTTCACTTGTTATTGTTGAGAAATATCCAGAATTGGTTCAAGATGTATTCTCCCGATTGATATCAGCAGCAGTGTAAAAATTGTACCTTTCATTCCCTTGCTTTCTCGATGGAAAGTTAACGATTTTTCTTATCTACCAACAGGGAAATGCTGTAGTGCACTTTCCATTCCATTTGGTGATTATTCGGGAACTGTCTGCTACAACGACACTGTCACCATCAACTGTGACCCTGGTTATGAAGTGTTTGGAGCCCCAAAGGCAACGTGTGAAGAGACTGGTCAATGGGACACTGCAGCTCCCCAGTGTCAAAGTAAGTAAGCAGTCCAGTGTGTCAACAGACTCAAGATGTTGAGATTTTGTCTCTTTTGACTTTTCAAAGATTTTTGGTGCCATGAAAAAGTGAATTTTTTGTGCTATTCTGCCGGTACAGACTGTTACATAATCAATTATCTGTTTCTACTTTTTCTAAACCTCAAATTTTGCATGAGACATGGTCTGCATCGCCAAGGTATTTTTTTTAACTCCACACTTGTTTTACATTTTGCCCAGAGGTGTGCTGTGACAGTTCTCTGGTGATTCCCAATGGCCAGTTGACTACTCCACACGGCAACTGTTTCAATGCTGTGGGTCAGGTGGAATGCTCAGTTGGCTACACAGTAAATGGAAACAACCTCCTCTACTGTAATGCAAGTGGACAATGGGAAGGAGAGATGCCCAAATGTGACCGTAAGAACACTATGATTTCTATCACGATATCCGCCGTGCCACATGTGTAAGATTATGATCATTATGTTATCAACCCCAGTCTTCTTTGAAATGGGGTTTATATAAACTTGTGCATTATGTTCAATAGATAACTACAATAGAATTACCATGGTATCATGCATTGCATGTGATTCCATAGTGCCTTTGTTGATCTTTTAGAGTCACAATCACAAAGCTGACCATTAATCTTTTGCTGACGAAAAAGCGGATGACAAAAGCAGCCTAAACAGACTTTTTTTATTGCATGGAGACAAAGTTAAAGAAAAGCTTAGCATAAACAATTTCAATTCTAAGTTAATCGTCATGACTTTATCCACTGCTACATTTCTTTTCAAATGTGGGCATTTTCTCTCCATCTCACAGTGAAGTGCTGTGGAGATCCAGGATCCATTCGAGATGGCGCAGTAAGCTTTACGGGGGAGTGTTATGGTGATGTTGCAACCTACTCATGTAACAGTGGATTCTCTCTCGTTGGCAACGCATCTTACACATGTTCTCCCAGTGGTGACTGGGGACCATCGCCTTATTGCCAACGTGAGGAAAATAATAATAATTTTTCACAAGGAACTCATAGATCAACACAATTCTAAATTCATCTTCAAACTCATGTATGACCTTTTCTCTGCGGGCAGGAAGCTGGAAGTCAACTGGGATGTAGTCACTTTAAGTGTTAATTTCAGCTTATGAGTTCTTCAAAGATTATTTTTCACTTGTGCTTAACATCAAATAACTTTCTTGTGGTGATTCGGGACTTGCAAAATCCCGTACTATGTACGTTAAGTTATCAAATTCTATATGGATTGTTACATTGTAGTTTAGAACGCTTAAAGATTTATTGCCTGTATTTTTCTGAACAAACAGTTGCTTTTGATAAATTTAGCAAACATTACATAGTACAGAAAATGTAGTAGCCATTTGTGGCATCATCAGTAATGCTTACAGTACTCATTCCTTTTTAGCTTATAATCTGTGTGACAGAAGTACTCTGGCTCAGCCGCATGGAGGCACCAAGCAGATGCACTGCACACTGGGACGGAGTACTCCAACCATAACCAAGCCATGTACGAATGTAGTGCTGCAACAGGCTGGATGTGGAAGGTCCGTCTCTATTTGCCTGGTGGCATGAGTATTTTCCAGTCTGTCAATGTTGGAGTGTGTTCTTCTGGTAAGTATGGCAAATGCCACAGTGAAAATTTGTACTACACGCAATAGAAGTGTTAGCTGTATCAGGTTTTCAGTAGCTTTGTACACATAAGTAACCATGTTGCACTCAATACAATTATTTTCTATCATAATAACAAAGGAGGCATCTACTAGACTCACTGTATGGAGAGTATGGTGTATGGTGATCACTAATGATGCAATATCTTTGACACTCATTATTCAGAAAAGTCCCTAACGCATTATGTTAAATTTAATCTCAATTCAAGTACACTCGACAATGAGTTCTGTCACAAATCATGAAAGATTGAAATGATTAATGAAAAGTCTGACTTTTTTCTCACTTTATTTTCTGATCCTCCACAGCCTACATTAACCCGTTTGCTGCGGTGGTTGCTAGTGGTCTGACCATCACCATGTCGGGACCTGTTGACATGGCAGCTATAGAGACGGAGATGAAGCACTACCTGCTCGACCATAACCTCTGCACTCTGCCATGTCAGGTGGGTTTTCGCTCTCGCAAAATCTGCGTTGTGCCCTCCTCCCCATAGGGCACTGGCTAAGCAAATTTTAGAATCATGGCAAATGCGAATTGATATCATTGCATTTGATGCAGATCATACATATTGTCATGTCAAGTCTCAAAATTCTGCCAAGTACTCTGAGATTGCCATTTTAAAATCTTGAGAATGCCACAATAACAGTACATGTTAATGGTGCCTTTTCAAGACTGTCTTGATCATCAGGATATCTTAAGTGTGCATACTCGCTGTGTAGTAAATTTTTTTAATTTGAATTTCATTGTGTCTCTTTTCAATGTGGCAGACTTACAGAGTACCCAATTGAATTATTAATAACAGAATTTTCAGATTTGGTCTCTAATCTAACATTTTGTGTTGATTTCAGGTTGGCAACATCGATCTGCAAATTGATCCTATGGCCAGAGTTGGGCCATGGGCAAAGAATGCAAGATCCAACAGCCGTGTCTTGATGTCGATCCAACTGTTCTCCTATGCAGATGAAAGCCTCATCACTCCAACTAACACAGTTCAAATGGAGTGGGTTCGACTGGCTGGAGAACTCAGGTACTGTTCTTGTACTTGATGCTTCAGCGATATCTCTGACATTTAGTTCTTGGTTTAGTCAGACACTGCCTCTGGAGCTACTTTCAGATTATTAATATATGACAACCTTTATGTAATTCTATGGGAAGGATGGATACTCAATATGCTGCAGCCTAAAATATATCATTCCATCTTTTGTGGGTTTGTTTTAGTGAGGTGCTGACAACTCTGGACGAACCAGGAGGGATTGGTCTGAGAGTCCAGGGAATGGATATGGTGCTCCATGCTGAAAACATGCAGATCTCCCCTCCCAGTCTGGGATGTCAGGAGGGAGAAGTACTCGAAGGGGTTCAGTGTAGTATGTTTGTTTGTTTGTTCAGTTATTATATTTCACTGGATTCACAAAAAATCTAAAAAAATTAACCCCCATAAAACAACAATTAAGGCAAAATAAAATGACTATGATAATATATTTCACTGGAGTTGCTACAATTTTTCAAAAGGGACTCCCATCTTGAAGTCATGTAGATCTAGAAATGATGTAAATCTATTTCACAACACCAACAGAGTTTGTTATCAATAGTGGAACACAATTGTCTCTTGGCTTACAATACATCCAGTCTTTTATTCTAGACATTTGGATACTGAGGGGTTTTTTTTCTTCACACAACTAAAAGTACTTGCCAGAGGTTTTACTACTACCCTGCTTGTGAGCAAAATGACTGGAGGACAATAACTACTTTTCACCACTAGTTGGCACTGCAGAAAGAGGAAAGCCGGCCCAAACATGACCCGCTGAATTTATTGACAAAAGTTGACCTGTTGACTTATGAACCATTTCATCAAGATTGCAAATAATTTAATATTACACTTAACATTGCATTGGCAATGTATAGGATCAAGTTATTGTAGGTTGCGCTATGAAAAACTCTAATATTGTAAATTTTGTTTTTTTTCTTTTTTCACAGGGCAATGTGGCCTAGGCACGTACTATGATATGTATGAGAACGACTGTCGCCCGTGTCCGTACGCTACTTACCAGGATGAGTTAGCACAAACTGAGTGCAAACCATGTAAGGAGGGGACCACAACTGCTGGAATGAGTGCCCGCAACTCCACCCAATGTCAAGGTACGATTGATATTGAAACAAGAAATCTTTTTTAAAACGCTGTGCCTTGCCGCGTATTTTATGTTATTTTGGTAAGTTAGACTAGATTCTACGCTTAAAAATCCACAGTTCCACATGTCGCCCCCCTCCCCCCTCATTATCATAATTTATGTCAGATGAATTATTGGCACATTAAACAGGTTTTGTAAAACTTTTTGACCCACAATGAATATGCATTATTTTTTATTACAAACTAAGTTCCTTCTGATGCAATTTGTGATATATATTTATATAAACATGGTGAGTTAAAGCGTAGATTTATTACGCTGGACCACATACAGTAACATGCGTCTAGAAGAGCGTTTTAATACTCGCCTGGAATGTACCATTGTCTAACTAAGCCATGAAACTCGGCAAGGAAAGAAGGGCCTTTGGAAGGGGCTTTGGAAGGGCTGGGTTAACAGGTCCGTCCATCCATGGAACCATGGAAGAAAGCTGGCGTAAAGCCTTGCCGGCGGCAAGGCAAAAATTGTAGTGCTTTTATCTTTGCAGTTTTCATGGTGCCTCTCCACCACAAAAAGTTCTCACCACTGCAGTATTGTTTTGAAAGCAAACTTCACATATTACAAGAAAATAAATTCAGTACCTATCTTGTTGTCCAGCTGTAACTAAAGTTGTATGATGTTAGATTTACAGGAAACTTAAGAATTGCTTAAATCTACAATAATAACAAGTCAAACGAAGAACTTGTGAAACAAGGTTACTGTTGGTTGACCAATAATAGTTGGTACCAATCAGAATTTACCAACATGTGTATCTATATGTATGTATAAAGTACTACTTACTTATTTTGTGTATGCACCCAGTTTCAGTTCATAATTCCTTATATACATTTCCAGACTTTACTAACTCAGACAATTCAGTGTTTTCAGTTCACCCTTCTTATGACGATGGAGTTCTAATGATAGATACTTTCAGCACCAAGGACAGGTCCATGTGTTGGAATCGGTCATCTGAAATTTCAGCTATTACAAAGCCAGTCCTCAATACTTGAATCAAAATTGAAAGTACGGACATTAGTACCTTTAATATATACAACAAATAATCATTACAGATTTCAGCACAAATGGCAGATGTAGATCTTCTGGCAATCTAAAATTCTAGGCCTTATTACTTGAAAAAAATTAGAACTATTGACAAGAGTATTGTTTTGTCTTGACTTTGCTGCTGTCTAGCTTTCGCTGAGTGTAACTGTGGCATCCATCCCTGCAAGCTGACCGATGCAGCGGGATACGTCTGTGATTGTCTGAATGGGTACCAAGAGGAGGATATTGCAGGGGAATTACTGTGCAAAGGTACATTATCTTTCACCTATTGTACATGTACATATATCATATATTTTTAGCATGCCAACATGCTGTTAGGAGATTTGCATAATTTTTTGATAATAGATCTTGTGAGATGTATCTAGGACACCAGAACTATCTCCACAAGAAAAAAATGTCTATCCTATGCCGGTATTCCATAACAATCGTACTTTGTTGTTACACACAACATCATAATTTAAAGTCCCCAAGTACTGTTGATAGAAGCAACTTCACGTACATAAAAATCTGTTACAGTAGTAGCTTTACAATACAAATAATAATGGTAGAAATGTTTGCTTGACATGTAGTCGAGTCTTCCTCTTCTTTCATCATCATCATTTTGAAATTATGTAAACTCCAGGTTGTACGTTAAATTATTTCTAGCTAGAAAAAGAATCAACTGTACCAAAATTTGTGCGATTTCCTATGTCGTGTACAGACATTGATGAGTGTATGCAGCCAGACATTTGTCCCAACGCTGCATGCTACAACCGCCCAGGGACCTACTCCTGCCAATGCTTACCAGGATTTGAGGAGCCAACCTGTATTGGTAGGCAATTCATTTTAAAAATTATAGGAAATGGTCGGAAAGATTTTATAATTAACTAACTACGTTGATTTTCTACATATTCCAAGATTAAGAGCAATCAACATGTTTCCATTCCACTTTTGCCGGTGCGTAGCACCGGCTTTGAGACGGGAGAAGCGGTTCTTTCAACCATTCGTTTGGTTTGCATGGATCGGTCAATTTAACCAAACCCTTCTAATAGCACTTCTATACGCGTGATTGCGTAATTGAGTCAGCTTGACCGAGTGGTCTTGCGATTTGCTTTTGCATCCGTGGATCGTGGGTTCGAACCCCACTTGTAACAATTTTTTTTCTTTGTTAGACAAATCTGATATAATGTTTTTTTAATAGAAGAAAGATCAATTCAGTAATTCGATGCTTAAAAACTATTTTTTCATGTGATTTTGTTTAACATCCAGGCTTTTTCCAAAATACGCACCGGCCAGCTTTTTTTCAGAAGCTTTCTTGTTTCTTTTAAATGTTTTGTCACAAAGTGCTTTGTTTAGTTGGTTCTAAGTCATCATTTCTGTCAATGTATTTTTGTCACATAAAATTATTGATCATTTTGGCCCACAGATATCGATGAGTGTCAGTACGTGGGTTTCTGCCCAGACAACTCCCAATGTACCAACACACCGGGCAGCTACAACTGCACCTGTCTACCTGGACATTACGGACCCAACTGTGAAGGCAAACACAACTTTATATACCTCTCACTGACAGTATCCATACCAAAATTGAATTTCCTACCCAGTTACAGTAGATTTGAAGTGGATGAGTGCTGTTTTGTGCTGTGATTAAATATTTTGCCCAGACGTACTATCCTGCATACAGCATATTAGTTTATGAATCATTGAAAAAATATGAATTGCAAACGTACCATGCAATTTGTCACATATCTATTCAATACATGCATGTATTCTATGTTTTCGTGTATTTTTCCTGGTATTGTAATATGCTGTTCACAATATCATGTTGTACTACGCATTTATAATGCTTCAATTCAAGGAATGGCTGAAAACTGGAGTGACAGTCTGCTATAACATACTTTTCAACAAATTCATACATATACGCTCATTTTATTAGAAGTATCTGGTATGGTAACCGTTCAATGACTATAATCTTTGCAGAGTGTACACCATTCCAGGGTAACTGCTACTCCGTGTCAGAAACCCCCGGGTCGTATGACCAGGCCAAGCAGGAGTGTAACGACAGGGGCGGGATTCTGGCGGTCATCAAGGACCAGATGACCCAAGACTTCTTCATCCAGCTCCTGTCAGTGGACAACAAGGACGTCTGGTTTGGGTTGTCCGATGAGCAGGGCACTGGACAGTGGCAGTGGAGTGATGGAACTACCCTTGACAGTAACGCCTACACTTTCTGGGCCAATAGTGAGTTTGATATCTATCTATCAACAACCATTAAGACATTCAATAACACGCCATCATTATGCCCTAAGGAAGGTTGTTAAGAAATCTCAGTCGATGAAATCCCATTGTGTCAATAAGAACCTAGAATGCATTCGATTCACCATCCTATCCTGATGAAGCTTAAGTCAAGGGAATACGATAATGCCTCTATATCATATTTTCATAAAGGATGGAAGTTTGAGATTTGTGACTGATTTTTTTCAAACATGCATTCATGATCTCTGCTATCTTGGCCTTATTTTAATGTCTATGTAGAATAAGAAAAAATACAGATATATAAAATGATAGTTTTGGTACCATGGTTAACATGTAACACGGTAGTTTCTTAATTACTCTTTTTGCGCAGACGAGCCCAACGGTAATGGAAACTGCATCCACCTCTGGCCACCTGTCGGATTCCACTGGGATGACATGGGATGTTCCAGCACCACCTACCACATCTGCCAGTTCACTTTCTAGCCTGGCATGTTGCAACACCGACCAATTGAACTTTTTGAGAGGCAGTAAAAATATTGCTTTGAATAGCACTAAAATGTTGAAGAAATTGAATATACTTATTTTTACACATCAATCTTATAATCATATTTTGTAAGGCTTAGAGATTTATTAGTGACTCATAATGACATAATGACGAACATCTAGCACTTCACTATGTTACTGTTCACAACATTTACAATAATTATTATGTATGTTGACAGCTCTGAATTGCTGAGGCCTAGGTGAAAAGAATTGTTGTGCTTCCAGGTACTCAACCGGCAAAAATGTTTCAGGCCTAGCCTTTTTTGTTGTGGTTTGCGGGCAAAGACATATGACAACAGAGTTATGAAAACACTGTAGAGTCGTTTTCCAACAAGCTCTTAACATGTCTGCTTCCCGCAGTAGAAACGTGATTCAAACAGACCTATCGGTCCTAGATTTATATTGACACCCAGTAGGTTCCTTTATATTGACATCCAGTTTATCTAGATAGCCAGGATCTACAAAGGAAAAGAGAGAATTCGTTCCTGCCTACCATTAATCGGAAACACAACTTCTTTTCGAGGCCTGAGTAGTCTTTTCAAAATGAAGAAACATCTATTTTGTTCTTGTGTTTTTGTGATGCAATTGTTAAACAAATTTCAGAGCACACTGTTGGATTATATTTGGATACAGTAATGTCATATAGATGTTGTTTCGCCTCTGCTTTGCAATAAACTAGCTTATGAGCTTGGATTTGCTGTGTTTGCTGTGGAATCTAAGATAGACAAGATCAAAGCTTTAAAACATTCTAAGCAAGAGTTACATTGAAAGCAAATAAAAGACATTCTGGTGAAAGAATGCCATGCATTGCAACTATGAAATCCAATGAATAAAGAATCCCAAAGTTTCACATAAATTTAGATACGCAAATATCTTCTGGTAGGCGGTGACAAATTTCTCAACTAAAGTTTGAAACCTGTGATATGTAAGATTTACAGTTTTTCAGTATTGTAAATAACGTCAGAGTTTCCTTGTGGGTGTTGTGTCCGTGAAGAATGACAACCTGCCCATCCCTGTGACAAGTATGATCCCTACCTGGAATATAGACCACCATAGCACACTGACGCTCAACTGTTCCGCGTTCCCTCTTCCAATGTCCTCTATTATAAAGCAATCTTCCAAGAATTAGTTACTCAGATATAAAGCTCAATAGTAGAACAAATCGCCGTCTTTGGTATCCCATCTAACGGCTACAACAACACTAATATGTGTTCCTTTTTTTACAAAGTTAACATTTTTGGTCACTTTTCTTAGTGATACAACAGTGCTTAGAACCCACCAAGGGAGCGTCAGCGACAAAAGACCCCCACCCCCACCCCCAGAGGAGCAGGCTGAGCAGTCAAAGTTAGGGCGGCTCCTCATTGGTCTGCGTCTGCAGGCACGACCACATGGTGGTTTAAGCTTACACCGTTTCACGGGCTTTTGTGAGCTGTAGTAAACACTTGCTCAACCCCTTGAGTCCGCCCTAAAATCGGTATTTACACCTGAGTTATGTGAGGAAAGCCGTGTCAAGTGCCGTTCCCAAGGGCACAATACCGGTGACAAGGCAGCCGGATTCTAACTCACCATGAACTGCTTAAAATCTGTATTTTCAAATGTGGGGGTCCGTACTGGCTATAAATACCATTAGGGCACTCTGAAGCATCTATCCGTAGTTCACATAATATGTATTTCAGTACACGCCTACAAAATCCACAAATGCCCACAGCTTTCATGCCTATTAGTAAGTAGGCCAAATCAGTGCCCCTGTCATTTCCTTACATCTCCAAGAGTGTAACCATGAAAACAAGAATTTATCATCCACTATACAACAAAATTGACACGGTTACTCTAGCGATGATAATTTGTAACATGGGGAAAGACTAATTATAGCACACGTACGTGGTCTAATCTACCCCCACGTGTAGACTTAACCCTGCTGACGTACATCAGGTGGTCTATATAAGCAGGTAGGAGCAGTTGTTTGACCAAGTGTAAGGAAGCACCGCAAGGGCCCGGAGAGAAATCAAGGTAAGGTACTTATTGATTGATTACCCTCGTACCCAAACCAAACGGGCGAAATTGCCTGTCGTATTTAGGGCTAGGGACGAAGTTTTGCGAGAAAACTGTGACGATTTAGGTAGTGACATTTTGAACTTTTTTTCTCCAGACCGACTTTGTAAAAAGACTACAACTTATAAATTAATGTATACTTTGAGATTTTGCATTGCTCAGCATTTTCTTCGATATCTGTGACATCATCATACGACGGCCTATGACGAATATTATCGGCCACACCGTTGAGCAAGTAGGACAGCGTAGTACTGACCTAAAAGTACATGTAACTAAAGGGCTATACGTATACGTACTTCCAATGGTTTTCAAAGTTTTCCTAACTTTGTTTCTTTTCATGATGCTAGTAATAATGACTAATAGGCGACGAGTGTAAATCTCTCTCCTTTTTTACACGTTATTGTCACAACCATCGAGGTAAGAAATGGTCAAGCATTTGGTGAATATGATGTCTAATGGTGGTATCTCACTGCACTTGAGGCACCGGTGCGGTATTGCGGGGTTCGTTCACTGCGGCACTGTTGTGTTATTTTGCCGATTTTTTTATAATCTAGACATTGCCTAATACGTAAAATTATGACTAAGACAGCAAAATACACAAAACGTAGGAAAATTCGTTCTTGATCTCTGAACTTCGTTGAGTAATTTTTCGAACCCCGCAGTGCCTCACCGGTGCCTCGAGTTCAGTGAGATACCACCTTAGTGATAATTGCAATGCGGCGGACTGTCGTGTTCTTTAAGGTGCTTGAAAAAGTATTTCATTAATTGCATTTTTGACTTGCCACGAAGTCGGTATGTAGTAGAAGAACTTTCACCATCGCATTGTATGCTAAACATGAAGCAGGTGTCTACACGGTTAAGACTAGGTATGGCATGTTTTAGCTGGCATGAAGATGGCGTCTACATGAAATAATATTTTGTCATTGCTTTTTTCGTTGGTCAGCATTTAGATACCTCATGTTCAAGTTTATTAACGATAAGATAATCATACAATTT
Source organism: Branchiostoma floridae (assembly GCF_000003815.2). NCBI lineage: Eukaryota > Metazoa > Chordata > Leptocardii > Amphioxiformes > Branchiostomatidae > Branchiostoma > Branchiostoma floridae. The sequence goes on from NC_049979.1 coordinate 21,200,224, forward strand.
GATTAGGATATAGCGTTATGAATTTTATATCTACAAGAAAATATATAGACTCTTAAAGCGCAAGAGGTAGTACGGAAACGGAAAACCCGCAAAAATTCATGCTTTATAAAAACTAAGGAAAACTAACCAGTCGCCTTTAGGTCATCCATGTCTTTTCACTTAAACACATTATTAAATCTATGACTATGTGCACCTACGTAATGACGCACACATGGGTCTGCTATTGACTTAGCAACATCAACACTGACAACTTCATTGTGTGACGCCCTACAAGTCAACATTATACCGCCCTTTTAAGGTCAAGTACCAGGGTACGTGTTATACTTCGTCTTCGTTACCCTCTAAAAACCCCACTGGGGTGTCGCTGAAGGGGTGGTGGTGTGGGTTGGCGTGCGGATTAAGGCAGGCAAGCCAAACCGGCCTTAAAGGCCTCGAATGACGGGGCCTGGGCAGTGTGCCCCGGCAGTCTGTTCCACTCGACAACCGTGTGAGGGAAAAAAGAAAATTTGAAACAGTCTCTTTTAGCTGTGATTAACTGGTATTTAAACAATCACGTGAAAACTAAGGAAAACTAACCAGTCGCCTTTAGGTCATCCATGTCTTTTCAGATAAACACATAAATCTATGACTATGTGAACCTACGTAATGACGCACACTTGGGTCTGCTATTGACTTAGCAACATCAACACTGACAACTTCATTGTGTGACGCCCTACAAATCAACATTATACCGCCCTTTTAAGGTCAAGTACCAGGGTACGTGTTATACGTTATGGTAACTACGGTATGTCTTCACTTAATGTGGACCTCGATTTGCAAATAACGGCCCATCAAGATAGCAGAACACAGTATGTATCCAAACCATCCAACCCATGACCAGGAGATATAAAGTAGTCCGAACAAAGTTATTGAAGACCTAGTAGAAAGTCTTGTGTGATCTTGAAAGACAACCAGATGTAAAATGTATGAGGTAGGAATTTGTTGGCCTGGACACTGTAAAGAATTTTCAGCTCGTGTACGCACGAGCGTTAAAAAAAAGTATGAGTGTGAAAAGCCGATACGCAAACTACATTTTTTTTCATTTTTAAAAAGATATTTTACATATTGTACAATGACAACCCAAACATATCCGTTTATATATCTATCTCTATATGTACCCTACTATATTTTTTCCGCGACGAACTAACTTGTGAATCTTCAAAATACGATAACTGTGATGTGTGTATGTTCTGTTACCTCAAGGGGCACAAAGAAGGAGAATGCTGGTCCAAAAATTACCTTTTTTTCACAAAAAAAAAGAGAACGGGCTAGAGTTGAACCCTCCAGACTGTATTCATGCAATATCGTGATTATGATTCCTTGTTTCTTCCTTTTGGTCAATTGCACAATATTTCCAACACTGTTTTACACGGGGTCCTTTATTTCCGGACCGCAACGTGCAAATTAGGCAAAACATGTGTTAAGATAAGGGAACAACCCGCCGGACGTGTTATATGTCCGTACGTTTTTTGGGAGGCCACGTCCGATACGTTTTTCTGAAAACGTGGGGAAGGAAGGACAAGATCAGGGAGATTAATTGCACGTCTCAACGCACGTCACTCGCACGGTTTGCGCATGGTGTAAATATGTGGTATGCACGCCACGTCTAGCCGTGAGTGGTTGCGTGCAAAGTTCGTTGCGCAAGTGGTGAGTTGTACGTCCGATGTCTGAGCGATTGCCACGTTACCATATGCAGGCCGTACTTAGACGTGCTGCGTACGTACGATTTCCTTACTCGCATTGGCTGTACAGGCTTGACTCCTACGGGGGTCAATCCGCAGCCCGAACACAGAGAAATTTTTGCATGCACGTAAAGTGCTACGGCGTGTCTGCGTGCTCCCAAATCCGTTGGATTTCGTAGGATTTCGTACGGATGCGGTAATTACCACTGATGGATAAAAAAAAAATTACCACGTTTTCGCACGTTTACAGCACGCATTTACACGTACGGCGGGTTGTGCCCTTTGCATTCTTTGCACCGCCGAGAAATAACACAGTTACGGTTTGATGTACATAAGATAGTTTTCGCTAACGAAAAGTGATTTTATGCCTATCTCTGGAACGAGACACATCATCAAACAACACAATCAGGTTTTTTGACGGGGATCAAAAAGCCGTGGGATAGGGAAGCCCATGACTAACTTTCGAGCCCCCGTCTGCCAGCTAATGTTGTCGGCTAACTTCACCATGTCCGACAAGATCCACTGCGTGGATCTCGACAGGTCACACAAATCGTTACACCCAATCTCCAAATAAGCCACATCCACTCGGCAGGGCACCCCACAGCCGACACAGGTTGCGAGTGGTGCCCACCGGCAAGCCGTGAACGTGACACGTCGCATTCTTGACCAAAAACTGCGGTCTATGGCTCGACCCGACACAGTAGAGGAACTGCTTGACAGGAAAGTATCCAGACGGGACACAAAGGAGTGTCCCAATAAAGACAACGGGGTTAATTTCTGGCCTAGCGGCAGCCATCACTGATCACTTACCCCAAGCCTACGTAGGACGTCAGACCAGTTGTTAGCGGCCAAAGAACCCTCCTATCGAACTGGCGCGGTTGTCAAATAAACACAGGAAACCCTCCTATAGAAAAACCGGATGGACTGGGAGCTTCCAGGATCAGCAACCAGCAACAGAAACACTCGCGGACAACCGACACACAAACACGGACAAAATTTTCTCACGGCCAGCCTGGGCTTTACACTGGACGGGCTGACCGAGACAGGTCTGAACAAAGTTTCCCGCCGGCTGCGACCGCATGTATAGATCCGCCAATCAAACTTATGGAGGCTCCTCATTGGTTTGCCTCTGCAAGCCCGACCACATGGTGGTTTAGGCTTACACCGTTTCGCGGGCTTTTATGGGCTGTAGTAAACACTTGCTCTAAACCCCTGATTCCGCCCTAAAGTCGGTATTTACGAGGGGGATTAAAAAAAGTAATGCCATTGGGTTTATAACAGGATGATTCTTTTCATCAAATGAGTTGAAATTGCAATAAAATTTCAACCTATATGACGAAAAATGTGCGTATTAAACCGACGGCATTACTTTTTGATTCCCCCTTTCACATGCCATGATTTCAAAGACTACAAAAAATTCAGGACAAAGTCGGCGGCGATGTTTACTTACATAGATGGTGCCACATAACTAAGTCGTAATTGATTGGAAGTAAATATATTACAAAGTATTTTGTCAACTTGGCACAGACTGCTACTGAAAGACGCCCAAATCCCTTATATCCCACATCATATCCCACATCATATCTCAAGTCAGTGTTGTAACGTTATCATGTATTTTTTTTGCATAACCGGTAAATTGGTAAACGGTGTTTTGCCTTTCCGAAGGACACAATGCGCTGGGATCTGCTTAGATCTGCTAGGAATTCGATCTTAGAACGCAAGTCAACAGGCCTATCCGAAAGGCCACCACATAACGTTATATCAAAACACCATGTCCATCAATTATTACCTTCGCCATTGCCAAAATGGCAGAAGGTTATGTTTTGAGCGTGTACGTCTGTCTGTCAACAGTATAACCCAGAAGCCTTGGATGGATCCTGATGATATTTTAATAGTAGGTGGGCAGAGGTTGGGCAAACGAAGGTCAAGTTCGATAATGGGCCCCTAGCGGTTTGCTAAGGAACTGCAGCGGAACTTCCATTTCTGATATCTCCTGTTCTGGTTTTGTTGCTACTATCGCCATGATTAAAGTTTTATGTTCACCATAGTTGTTTTATAGTTGTTGACATAGTGTATTTCTTTAATAAATGTTTTAACACATATAAGATATATGTACATCAGTAGTATCGCTGTTATGAAACAAGAGTCCTGTTTCGTTTGTTTTCTTATGATAACTAATTGAGACCTATGAAAGACGTGTGACACAACACGTGCAACAGTGTTCACTAACACTGATTGTTAGGTGCAGTTTCTCACTGTTTTTTTACTTACATACGCAAATTTCAGCCGTCGAATTCTCACTAACTGTTTTTTTTTTAGATTTAAGAACCAAAATGAAAAAAAAAAGAAAAAACCTCCGAGAGGCGTTACTTAACTAGCATGATAGCTAAATGTTGAAGTGGTCTTAGGATAAAGCATATCTTTCACGTCAGTAGTGTAAATAATGGAAAGTTTCAGCTGACGGTGTCTTATCATAGAAAAATCTTAGATCCCTGTCGTAGCCTGCTTAAAATCCTACGACATCAATTTTTAAAACATTAGAAACATGTCTTCATCCACAGATGCGGGTCTTCCTGCTCACGGCGGCGGTCCTGACACTGTTGTTGCTGATCGACCACGAAGTCCACGGCAATAGCTATTATCGCCGCAGACGTCGGCGCACCACCACCCGGCCGCCCATCGACTGCCAGTGGTCGTCCTGGTCTCTGTACTCCTCCGACTGTGGAAACAGCTGTCAGGGGACGAGAATCTACACCAGGTACCGGTGCATTCCGGCGGAGAACGGCGGCCGAGATTGTGAAGGGCCCAGCGAGAAGACCGAACCATGCCCGGACTCGGGGTGCCAGAACGGGGGGCAGTGGGACGGCGCCTACTGTAACTGTCTGAGTGGCTACGCTGGGTCCTGTTGTCAAAGACGTATGGTTTCCCATATGTTGCAGAATTTAGTAGTTTGTAGACCATAAGAAAGCCTCTGCCAATAGCCTTTTTGTCAACAAAGCTTCTATTGAATAGTTTTGCAGTTCTATCGTGTTGCATGGAATAAGTTTGGACTTACAAAACGAGGTTCGACATCTTACTAGTCAGTTAGTGCTCGTCTGTTGAGGAATGCACAATGTAATCGATACTCTGCTCAAAAGGGTTTTGGTTCTAAATACTTGACCTAGACTAAAAACTGAAAATTCTACGTAAAAACGGCACACGCGAGAAGAGAAGAGAAAAGAAGAGATGAGAAGAGGGGACTCGGTTTGCTTGACCAAACCGGGAGCTATAGCGAAGCCTCATTGCACGACCATCTACAGAAAAAGGATAATAAATGAACGAATGAATGAATGAATGAATGATGACCTTTATTGTACATATACTAGTATACCCACTGGGCTGAGTACAGGCCGCAGCAAAAAGATAGTTGACAGATACATGAAATATTTGCAATGTCAACCAACACAAGAATCATATTCTACTAAGTGAGTTCGACTTCTTCTCTCTTCTTTGTGATACTGAAAATGTATGAACAGATTTATAATGCAAAGGTTTGCCAAAATTCATAAAGAATATGAATTTGCGTATATATAACACAGATATATGATGTGGGGAAATATAGGTTCTATGGATCTATAAAGTTCAGCTCTCTCTCATTCTACTACAAAATGCTATTCGTCTTGTATTCTATTTAGATCACAATATCTACATAATTCGTTGTTCCAGAGGAGTGCGGTTTTGTCTTCCGGTTTCAATGTGCAATTTGTGGCATAACTACAATTGAGGATTTACCTCTTTTACCTGACATTTTGTTCCGACCAGGTGTGACGTGCCCTCCTCTGGACGCCCCCTCCAATGGTCATATCGGCCCTCATGGCATGAGCCCTGGCGACGAGGTGCACTTCTCCTGTGACCCTGGCTACTCGTTGTTGGGTAGCAGCTCGGCGACGTGCCAGTCGGATGGCAACTGGTCCAATAACAGACCTATCTGTCAGAGTAAGTGTCTCTGAGTGCCTTGTCGTTAATCGTGATGCCAATGCGATTTGCCTTTGATGCGTTGTACCCATGCATTCATCTACACCTAGAATCCGCAGATTCGTGTAGTGTTGTTGATAACGACATGAATTCATGAAACAAGCATTCGGAAAAACATGGAAGCTGAATGTATGTCAAATAGTCTCATTCGGAGACTTTTTTCAACGTTGGCTTTTATTTTGGGGGGGGGGGATTTTCAACACTGGCTGACTTTCTTTTATGGCGGAGATTTTACAATACGGGCCGCGCGGAAGCTCCCTCTCATGGCATAAGAAAACCTTGGCAAACCTTGTCTTACCTTGGCGCTCCCTTTCAAAAACACAAGCGAACGCTGATAGAAGTCTGTGAATTTCAAGGCCATATTTTGTATGTTTGTGCTGGTGTTTTTATAACTCATCTACTAGTTGTTATATTAAGTAGCTATAAACGTATACTAGGCTGACTAACCCATGTCGCATCATACTATACTTCTTGAAACACAAACGACTGGGTTTGACCAAATGTGAACTAGATCATCCTTAATAAAATCTCTCGCTATAATGTTATTTGGTTGATTGAACATTTTGATACGAAGTTTGAGTTTTCTATCCGTCTCTGATGTATCCATAGGAAGCTCCTGCCCTGCTCTACCGGTGGTACAGCACGGTTCTATGTACGGGTCCATGACTATCGGGTCCACCATGACGTTCTCGTGTTTGGACGGCTACACTCTGAGCGGTCCCTCCTCCATCACATGTACCGGGGCTCCAAATGGACAGGGTGTGTGGAGTGCGCAATCTCCGACTTGTACAGGTACGGTTTATCTTACTTGTATACAACTGTCAGATACAAAAGAAGTCCAATTTCGTACATGGTACATCTACGAGTACTTAACAGCACTGGAATGCAATGTTTTTTTACAATATTGCAACAAAGTGATTGTGTCATTTTGTAAACGCAAGCATAATTCAGGCAACCGAGGTTTTGTACATAGTATACGTATGCATTTGCTGAATAAACCAATCATTATATTACACCATGTCAATACGTAATTTACGTTCACATTCATGAACTATATGTACGAGTTATAGACCTTGGACGAGTGTCATTGTATAAGTTGATTTATTACTGTTGCCTTACATGTATAAATGTCGTACAATAAAGTTTATTCATTAATACTCAGTACAGCGGTAAGGTAATCGAATCGGACGATTTTTTCACCATCTGTTTTGTGATGCAATTGTAGTATACCGTCAAATCTGTACAGCTGACCACACCTACATGCGAGTAAGTACCACCAAGCAAATGTGGCCGCTTTTTGGTTGTCGTTTGGAATTTTTGCAAGCATTAAGAATCCTGATTCCTGGCTATAGTGACTACCTGTCCATATAGATCGGTCCCCTATGTGCCCCCCCCTCCAAGTTTTAAGGTAGCAGGACACAGTTTTCGGCCTATGGGGATTTCTATAGTTAAGGGCCTCAAGGTGACTGGCTTCGACGCATTAAAGAAATATAGTAGGGTGCACTTTAGGAATACCAAAAAACAGGTATGTTTGAGTTGAAGGTACAAGCCACAAAATATTAAAAAACAAAAAAAATCCTGTCGGCGAATCGTCTTCTCACGCCCTCTTTGAAATGCCCCTCTGCGGAGGTCACAGAACTGCAGCCGGCTCACACTAGAAAGGCAGTTGCGTAATGGGGCGCATTTATACACGAAATTGAAAACTTTCACAATCCAACGCATGCAGTCTCAAAGTCGACACCTTCTTTGACCACGCAGCACATATTATATCTGGCTGCCTCTCAAATAAGGCTGTTTACCGCTCATTCAACAAGTTTATACGTTCTATTTTATCTACCCGCGTCATAGATATATACTGTGTTCTGCTACCTTAACACTGTGCGAAAGGGGTCGATTTCCGGACATTTCGTGTATAGAATATTTCCGAATTCATTACGTTTCCGGTGATATCAATGAGTTTCCTGACAGGAATATCCTACGTATACGGAAACATATCATGTCTTGTAAACGGGAACATGTTTCGTCGCAGCATATTCGGATCCGTATATACAACACAGTTGTATTTCCGCATATGGCCCAAATATTTTGCATTTCTGGGAACGTATACGGAGTTACATTCAAGCGTATACGGAAACATATCCTATCTTGTAAACGGGAACATGTTTCGTCGCGGCATATTCGGGTCCGTATATACAACAGATTTATTTCCGTATATTACCCAAATATTTTGCATTTCTGGGAACGTATACGGAGTTACATTCAAGCGTATACGGAAACATATCCTATCTTGTAAATGGGAACATGTTTCGTCACGGCATATTCGGGTCCGTATATACAACAGTTTTATTTCCGTATATTACCCAAATATTTTGCATTTCCGGTGCCGTATATGGTGTTCTATTCAAACGTATACGGAAACATATCCTGCCTTGTAAACGGGAACGTGTTTTGCAGCTGTATATCCGGATCCGTATATGGTACAGTTTTACTTCTAGATCTCTTCCGAATATTTTGTATTTCTGGTATCGTATACGGAGTTGTATTCAATCGTATACGGAGAAATGTCCTGTAAACATTGTAAACAGGAACACTTTTCGTCATGGCATATCCGGATCCGTATATACTACAATTGTGTTCCTGGATACTACCTGAATATCCCGTTATTCTTGAATATCCCGTGCAACGGAGAGCCAGGAGGTATTTGGAGCATTTGTGCTCCTAACATCATATGAAAATTGAATAGAGATGAATGTCAAAGAAAAGAACAATAACAAAGATACTAAAACGGAAAAGTCTGTTCACTGTATTGCTTACTCATCAGTTGAAATGAGAGGAGAATCGCACATCATACATGTCTCAACAGTTTGACGTTTAAGCGTAACAAAACTTCATATTCAGGACATTTCAAATATTACATCCTTTAAGTATTGGAATGTTTTCGACAAACGGAAATAGACACATAACGTACTGCAAAGTAACAACTATTGAATAATATCCAACTTGACTATAGTGTTCTGGAGATCAATGTAATACCCCGGAAGTAAATATATATCTGAGTAAAATATTCAGTCGAAGCAAATAGAAACCAATAACTTGAATAAGACAAATAATTTTAAAACTCGTATTCAGCGAGTAGAAGCCATGTAGAAGGAATGCGAAATCATCTTTGAACTATTGCATAGAATTGCTTAAGTTAGGCACCAGGTTGACCTCGACAGTTCGGCCCTCAATTCAATTTGCACCAGGTCTCAGCTACCAGGTCTAGGACGATTTGGGTTATGTTTATGGTTAAAGTAAGGGTTAGGGTTAAGGTTAAGTTAGAATGAGGGTTAGGGTGAAGTTAGGGTTATAGTCAGGTGTACAACTGTCCTAGACCTGGGGCCGAACCGTCATCAAATCGTCTCGGGGCCAAAATGACCAGCTTCCGAAACGTCTGACATACAATTCTTACACAAATAGTACTGGTTTTGAATCGTGTTTACATATATATAGATAGGTTCCGAATGAAGGACGTTACACAGGGTGATGCGCCGCAAAGGTGTACCACTGCAACTGTCCTTATTTCCCTCGAGATGACAGGATGCTGAAAAACAAACACGGCTAAAATAAGTTTGATGTAGAGACGAGTAAGCACCTTTCCTCTATATGCCAAAATGACACAACAAGTGCCATATATAATCCAACACATAGAGGCCTATGATCACTGAAAACGGCAGCGACCAGATATCTATTAATTTCTACTTTTAGCTATTTTAATACAGTCATGTTGCCATATTTATATACCTTTAGCGTCAAATAATTCTAGCAAAAGATGGAGTAAACGTATCTAGTCATGCCTATTCAGGCCGAGTAAAAAAATGCTTTCGGATAGTTTTACTTTTTAATATTTGTCATATTTGGCTGTAAGCAAGATACATCATGGATTTCTTGGTTATTTTGACCAAAAATATCCCGTTCAGAAGTAAGAAACGGCTCTGAACAGTATCCGGTATACCCGGATATGAGAAGGTTTTGAATGAAACGAATGTCTGGACTACGGAAACGCCTATGACACATATACGGAAAAATCAATGTATCTGACATTTGGCGTGAACCACATGGAAAAGGCCTTGAACAGTATCCGGATAAATGTTAACCCCTGATATCTCCGTATACTTGCCTTCTCACATTACGCACATCTGTTCCTACTTGTTGTACACAGGAAGAGTCGAGGGCCAGCCTGTTCTCAAATATCCTTGAGGAATGCAAAAGAAACAAGGCACAGACAACAATCTCTAGGTAACTTACACGTTGACAAATTGGAAAGAACCAAGTGATGTAGGTTACGTTAACGTTTAGTTTGATCTCATCTGCGTACAAGGGTAAGATTGAAGTTACCTTGTGCCGTGCCTGTCAAATTGGCCGATGGTGTCGCCTGAGTTTACCCGTTGTTGTAGCATCCACTAAGTGTCCCGAATAGGTGTCGGCCAATCCTTGTAAATCACAAGTTGGTCCAGAAAATAAAGAATCCCGCGGTGTATTCCTCCAGATGATATTTGCGATGGGAGCATGGAAACCTGCAGATAACTGAGCATACACACACAAACAGCTCACCGCGGCTTGGATGTCTGTTCCCTCAGTCAACCGTCAAACCTACCGCGCCCACATTCCAGGCATGCGTGGTAGACGTACACGATTACGAACTGACCAATCAGGTCTGGCCGCCACATATGGTTCGCATTTATACACATACACATGCATGTACCTATTCTCCAAGCAGAGGTTGAGTTGTGTAGATATATGATATATAGTAGTAGTCGGGGAAATTACACGGGCGCTCCTCTTCAAGAAAAAATTACACGCGGGCGCTCCTCTTACGAGAAGAGAGCCCGCGTAATTTTTCCGACTTCTACTATATCTACGCGATTCAACCTCTGCTTGGAGAGTAACATGTACCAGACTTGTCCCATGTGAGAAATAGTGAAGGTACCAGAAAAGATAAAAGTGTTTTTCCGGGCACTTATTCTCTTGTTGACATACTGTATATACATGTATTAAAGAAATACTATTTTTTTGTAAGTCAATTTCATTGATTTGTAAATTTGTAAAGGAAAAGTGGCTGCATAAGCTCCCTCTAGAGGCATACGATATTATTGTACCTACCATATCTTGACTGTGACCGGCCACGAATACGTCCGGAAATCTAAGTGGGTCATAATGCACTCCTTCTATGGAGAGTCATTTCCGATTGATTTCCGGACGAATGATTCTGTTGATTTTCGGAGTCCGGACCACCATTAGGAAAAATGTAACATATACGGACAATAGATATTCCAAGATGTAAGACGAAAATATAAAAAGAAGGTCACCCGTATTCATATCCTACCTAAACGTATGTGGAAAAATCAGTATACTCCGTGCATTACGCATGGAAGGACGTGAAAGATAGAGGCATTTTAGGAGCAAACATATATCCTTGACGTTGCGCTTGCTGTCAAATTATGTCAGGAAATATGTTAAACGGACAGATAATATTTGAAGATAGGAAATATGAAGATAAAAGATGCAATCAATATCAAGAAACATCAGAGTAGGCAGAGTACGGAAACGCACCTGACCCGGTTCGGACAAAGTCAATTTCTTATTTGCTTAGAAAGCAACCCCTTTTGTACAGTGCCTGAAGGGTTGCATATACGGTATTCCCCGGGCGCTTATGATGGAAAATAGAGAGAAACGCAAATGTGGACTCTGGAAACGCACATAGCACATATACCGGACAAATCAGTGCTGTACATGTATACGGTAAACGACTGGTACATTTCCAGAGTCATGAAATCCTAACTGTCTTGCTTACTGAAAATATTACAACGGTATCGTTGATACAACATCAGTAAGATTTAAAAGCATAAACGGAAAAGCGGCATTTTCGGATATGAGGGGAAATGAAAAGAAAGATACATGGACAAGGGAAACGTACATGCCACATATACGGAAGAATCAGAGTTGTTGGTTTTGTTAGGGAAAAGATGAAAACATTTCGGAGTCAATATATTCTCGGATACTCGTCGCGCTACAGTATAGTCAGGATACAGCATAAATCTTAGCAACAGATAACTCCGTATACCTAGAGAAACACATATTCGGAGTTACGAAACGCCCCTGAACCAAATCCGGAAAAATACAAAGTCATGTTTTTCCGGATTCGCAAGGAACCAATTCCTGAGTCAGAATATTTCCGGATATGTAAGATGTCTACAAAATTCCCGAAAATGGTCCGAATACGTAAAATGTCCAGTGATGTGTCAAGTTCCGGATTTGTCCGGAAATGGACCCCTTTCGCGCAGTGTAAGTCACGCAGGACATCTACACAACACTATGTCCAATACTGTTTATCGTTACCGGCCAACGACTTCAACACTTCATCAAACATGAAATCACTAATCTAAGAAGATTTTTTATGAGTTTTTGAGAAAACACTTTAATATGAGACGTTTATGATATATTTTCACCAACTGATCTGATTTGAAATTTGATTCACCAACCATCGATACAGTATACAAATAAATTTCTCTTGTCTTAACAGCTGTACAATGCCCGACACTGTCACCTCCTCCTCATGGGACCATCAGTAATGTAACAGCGCCCTCTGCCGGGACCTGGAACTCACTGCAGTGCGATAACTCGAGCTCTTTGGCAAACCAAGGCCTGGTCTATTCCGTAAACTGTATAACAGACGCCACCAACTTCAACGCCGAAACCTTCATGTAAGACACATGTACAATCCTGGCATATTCTTAATACCTAAACTGTCTTTCTGCAAAACGAAGAAGAAACTCACTGAATCTTTTGCTTTACAACCTTCATCGTGTTCGAATGACCAATCACGTGGCCGTTGAAACAAATTGCTTACGTGTTACGGTACCATATTATCGCACGTCTTAGTCTGTAGATTATTTGCGCAAAGCAGAGACACATTATTGTTTTTTCATCTTTTCTCATGTTTCTCTCAAGTAAAAGTCAATTTTTGAAGCATTGGTCGACTGTTTGATAATAGACACAATTTTCCATGCATTTCACAGAGTGAGTTGTCCTGTCGGGTGCATTGGGTGCCAAAACTGCGTCTGGGGGACTGGTGTCTACACAGATGTAAGTACTGGATTTCATACAATTACTTGTTTACAACTAGGATGTGAAACTAGAAAGGCCGACATTTGCTTGGGTGCAAATACAGCATATTTCAGCCATACCCCTTCCCACACAACATTGGACTGTTCCAAGTCACCCCAGCGCAAAATGCAATGTTTTAACTGTAAGTTATCCCCAAAAGAGAACTAATATTGTGAATTGATTCCAGATCAAAACAGAATATATGCTCCGGGCCCATATGGAAGAATATAATCTTCCACAGGAGCGCCTATGCATAACTGATTGGTTTCTAGAATTGCGGCAGCTCCAGTTTAACGAGAGTGAAAAAAACGCATCTTCCATTCAGAAGATTTTCATCATGAAATTACATGACGCCAGTCCCACTTTCCACTTCGATAACTAGGCCTAAGTACCGTCATAATCTCCTTGTGATATGGGTACATTTATTATTGCAGTGAACTTTTTTTAATCTAGTAGGGCATACGTTTTAATAATTGTCAAGCAGGTACCGGTGTAGTAGGAGTCTTTTTTTTTTTCAAGCTAAAAACTTCAGTCTTCTTCTTGTTTTGTATGAGCTATTACATAAACGGAGACGTCTCGAATTTTTACAAGAATTTTACCACCAAGTCGCTTCATTTCTTTTCTGAAAAATCCCAGGACCAACAAGTTAACTTGATTTGGCTTTATCTATATATTTCATTTTCCTTCGAATTCTTTGTTAAGTATATGCCCCTGCATTGGAGTTCAGACAATATTCGGTTAATTCCCACAGACATGTTTCAAGAAAAATACCCGGCAAAAAACGCTGTTTCGCGTCAGATTCCATTCTTTAAAACATGTGGGACTCAGTGTTACAGTCTGATAAATATTTTGTAGAAACACCGCTGTGGGAAAGAAAGTCCAAGGAATGTAATATGACGTAGCGTGAAGTTCGCTGTAAACTTGCACACGGCACATGACTGAAACTGTAAACAACAGCCGCGTTTGATTGATAGCCGGCGGCCTTTTGATGAAGTCGGAAAGGTGCCGACACTGCCCTGACGGTTTGTGGGCGGGGCCACATGGCGAGGCTTGCCGGCGAAAGTAACGCCCGGGTTTTACATGCAAACTTTATGGTTTGTATCTTACGAATGCCGATACAAAGAGCTTCAAATTTAGAACAAGAATTTTGGGAAAGCGACCCGCTCTTGCTCCAGAATTATGTCGGAAAGAATTGATTCTATTTCCCGCGCTGAAATAAAATTTACGCAACTACCAGTGACAGCCTGTGTTGGTCAACCCCGATCCCCAAATAAGGACATTCCCCGGGAACTGGCTGCTACGGGGAGGGATCCCACCCCACTTATCACTCGCTACTCTTTTTACATTTATTTTGGCGCTAACGCAAGGCGGCACACGCAAAATTTAGAACAGGAAATTTGGGAACGCGACCCGTTTTTGCTCTAGAAATGTGTCAGAAATAATGTTCTATTTTCCGTACTGAAAAAGAAATGACGCAACTACTAACGTTAGTATAAACAGCCTCTGTGTTACTGTGTTACAGCCTCAATGCCGCTCCCCAAATAAGGACATTCGCGGGAAATCGTATACATATTGGCTGTTCCGGGGAGGGATCCCACCCCGCTGATAACCTGCGGCAAGGCGCTCTCGCCACTCTGTTTACATTTTCGCGGGAACGCAAGGGCGGTCCCGGGTGGGAGGGCTGCGAGACAGCGGTACGGCGGGCCGGTGCTGTAAAACACCTCCCTTCGAGTTGATAACTTCCTGAAACAGCGAAGGCGCGTGCTTGGCGCGTGCCAATGTATTTTTACTACGATATGTTTCTTTTTTCCCCATTTTTTTTTTGCCGCTACGCTGGATGAAAAAGCAGCGTAGCGAGCTTTTTACAGCGTCATTTTTCCAGTCCACAGCTTATCGGCCCGCTATGCTGAAAAGGCCTGGCGAGAACACTGCTGAGGGGGCCACAATATACCGTTTTGGTCAAAACATGACCTTTAAACTTCAATGAAATCATTTTAGAGGCATATATGAAAAAAATGAGAAAAAAGCACCTCGGTATTGACCCACTCTACCATTGTGCCAAATTCCAGGTCATTCGGTCCCGGAATGACGGAGATGAATCGCTTTGAAGATTTGACAGGAGAAAGAAACATTACGAATACAATATATTTCACCATACCATATATGGTATGGCTGAAATATAACTAAGTGACCGTACATGTATAGATCACACTGTGCTCAGCTGCACACCTCGCCGCTACAGAGGTCTGCGAAGTCTAGTCCTGAGTTACCAAGGACTATAGACTTCGCGACCTCTGTAGCGGCGAAGTTTATTTTTTAGGGGAGCACTGATTCACGAATTTCAATGCGGGCTATAAGGTACTCTATGCTGGGAAAGGAAGCTTTGCTGCATAAAAGCTATTAAAGCTTCCCAGCATAGAGAACTTTAGCCCAGGTTGAAAATCATGAATCACTGCTTCCCCAGAAAAATAAACGCCGCCGCTCCCGAAGTCTGTGAAGAAGGCTAAATCCAGGACTGAGACATTTCGTAGTGTAAAAGTTAACTGTTACAGTACAGGCAACACACACTTTGGAGTCACTGAAAATGATGCTTATCTTTGACAGGATTCGAGTATTTGTCATGCTGCTATCCATGACGGTAGGATTACGGATGCAGGTGGACAGGTGACCGTGTACAAAAGGCCCGGACAGAACTCGTACCATGGATCCAGACAGAATGGCTTCCAAACGAATGAGTAAGCGCCATAGAGGGTTTACATCAACATTTGATGAAATGTTTTCTTTCATGAATTTAAACATCTTGCCGCCGACAATGTGTTTGCTGGAACATTCGCTGAAGCTAAACAATACGTCCATCTTTTATTTCAGTTTTGGACCATGGCCTAGATCCTTCGCCTTTGCACCAGGTAGTTCAACAGCCTATGTTATATGTTATATGTTGCTGATTGCTTGTAAATGAATGCTTAAGTTACGCGATATCTTGGTCTAAGTAATGGCTCTGACTCTGAGTCTTTCTATGACGAGAATACGAGGGTTACAAGTATCAAAATGTTCTCATTGATTTGTAAGAACATGGTTTGTTGTTGCCGGTCACCAGGAAAACTTCTGATGTGACGGATGAGTGACGTCTCTAAGTCTATTTCAGTTTGGATATATCTACAGAAGAATTCATAGAAAGTAGCGCAAAATATAATCATGTGATCGTATATTATATACATGTACCACCCTTGCTAAAGCGATTTTGTGTGTATATGTTTTTTTACCGTAGCATTGGTTTACATATGATAAAATCTTAAAACTCTAAACCTTCCAAACATAAAAATAGTCCCAAACCAGAATGATCCGACAATCCATTGTTCTTCTATAACGTTACCAATAGTTACCAGAGAGGAAAAGTCGACAAGTACCAGCTGCGCCAGAGACGACTACACGTTCTTCAACGGGATCTGCTACAAGGCCTATGGCAGAAACGAGAGGTACAATGAGGCCCGACAAGTGTGTGCTTCGGACGACGGGATCTTAGCAATGCCAAAGGACGATGCCACCAACAATTTCATTAGTCAGCTGTGCGATGCGGACTGTTGGATCGGGCTGTCGGAACCGAACGCGGAAGACCTGTGGGAATGGGAGGACGGTTCGAATCTCAGCTCGACGGGCTTCAGTGCCTGGGCAAGAAGAGCCGGAATCCAGAACTCAGGAGCAAGATCTGATGATTCAGGAGAAAAGGTCATTGATCATAATCATGATCATTCTGATAACAAAGACTGTGTTCTGCTGCAGCGCATTGGACCCAAGTGGGACGAGCACGATTGTACTCATGGGCACCATTTCGTCTGTCAATCAAATCACGGTATGTCGCTTTTACAGAATTGTTAAGTAAAAATTAAAGTGGTAGCAGTGTGTAGAAACAGTGATAACCAATCTCTTCAAAGTTTCATCATTAATAATGCAAATTAGGTTATGGTTTGCATTTAATTATGAGTCTGTACCTACGTTACCTATTGGATATCACTGCAGCCTTTCCTGAGTTATTCTCCTCCAAAGTTTCCAACAAAAATCCCCAGGCAGTTTCAAAACTGGCAAAGAAGCCATATTTTGGCTGGCGGTGATGCAAAAAAAACCTAATTCACGGCGTGAATTACGGTTTTTAAAGTAGTAGAGTTTCTATCCATCCACCCATAAGTTGGTAGATTTCATGAGTTACTCTATAAGTTATAACTTATGTCTTGTTTTCAGTGATTCACTCCCAGGTACAGACCGAGTGTAATGTGCTGACGAACCCTGACCCCATAGCTCAGGAAGCCCACCTGTACGGCACGACCATACACTTCACCTGCTCAACAGGGCACACAATGGTTGGTACAGCAGACCGGGTGTGTCAAGCCAATGGCCAATGGAGTGGCTCACAACCCACCTGTCATGGTAGATATAAAAACATTCTATATGATAATGCTGCATAGTACATGAATATGTAATGTTATGTCACATTTTGTCACATTTTCATATCCTAATACAAGCACATATTAGTGTATTTTTGCAAAAAAATGAACTCCCTGAACCGAAACAGATGATACTGTAATATGCTGTACTGTACATGACTATCATGTCTTGAGGTAATTATCTATATTGTGTTGAATTTAGTATACGTAAAATAAATACATTTAGTAATGCATTTATACATTGTATAGCATTATTCATAATTGATAATAGCATTTAATGTAAGAATGTCATGCACACATGATGTTATGATAATATTCTGCTCATAGAAGTAAAATTTGACAGTGTCTTAGAAATGTACTAATCGCATTGGGATTTGTAAGCCATCTTTTATGGTCAGGGACTTACAATCATAATGCCTCCTCAGCACACCATGTGCCAGAGTGTAGACCCCTTCACGCACCTCACCACGGAACGATCAGTGGGGGCAACAATCTAGGAGACACTGTGACCTTCTCCTGCGACCCTGGTTACCAGCTAACAGGTTCTGTCACAAGGACCTGTCAATCAACATTGGACTGGTCTGGGACACAGCCGACTTGTACCAGTAAGTCACCATACTTGTTACCTTCATGAAATCAGAGGTATTGTTCTCGGTTTGTGTGGTTGTTTGTCCTAGTGTGTGTATTCAATTGTGCCTGGGTCCAACCTTGCTCCTTCAGGTTGAGTTGGCCCTGGTCCAAATTTGTTCCACAGACCAAGTCATATATGATGTCCTTGCACATGAGAAGTCATGTGAGTTGAGTATGTAAAATGTGTGCAATGACATGATAATGTGTAATGTGTTGTCTAGAAATTTACAGAAAATATTTGATGGAAGTGATATGAGGAGATATTTGATTTCTGGTTTTCCGATTCAACAATGCTACATCATTTTCATCCGAAAAGTACATCAGTTTTATGCATTACGACTTTTTTTAATGTAAAGATTATTTAAAAACTGCACTGTCATTTATGGTGATCCTAAAATCTCCTGATGAACAGAGGTCCAGTGTCCCGAGGTGACCACTCCGCCCAATGGACAGATATCTCGTCACCACTTTGAATATGGAAATCATCTGCAGTTCTCCTGCAATGCTGGTTACGAACTGGTAGGTGGCAGCTCTGAAATAACGTGTCAGGCTGATGGAACGTGGGATGGAACAGCACCAGTGTGTAACAGTGAGTTCATGTTGAACTGATGTCAAAGGTTTAAAGACAGCTTGAATATCTTTGTGTAGTGGCAGAATTTGTGTGGTTCTGATCTTTGGCAACACCCCATGGGCTGAGCCATATTGAACACTTTAAAAGAAACAAAACAAAACGATACTGTAATGAATGAAGAAAATTTGATGGAAAAGCCAGTGATCCAATGTTGTTAGAAGCTACTTGAAGAGCTCACCACATTTTTTGATAAGAGTTATTAATAACAGTAGAGGTTTAAAACCGTCCAGCATCTGGGTTGATATCTTGAAAAGGTGATATTAAGTTATGAGTTATGTCAATGTAAATCTTATTATTAAATGAGTAAATGGACAAAAAATGCATGTTTTTTTTTATACAATGTTGTGTACTTTTCTCTCTCAGAGATACAGTGTCCCCCAGGCCAATCCCCATCACATGGCCATGTGACAGGTAACATTCAGTATGGTGACACCATCAGCTACAACTGTGAAGCAGGGTACGTCCTGACCGGCGATGCCACCAGCACTTGTCTCAGTACAGGGGTGTGGAGCAATCAGCCGCCACAGTGTACCGGTGAGTTCACTCATGTCTGCAACATAACATTGCAACTCTTGATTTTCTTCCAATTCCATATGCTGTACAGGGCATTACATATATCAAATGACTGTATCCAGTGAATGCAGCACATTGCTTTGCCCATTTTGAGAGGGTTTCAGGGCCCAAAAGTTAAATCGAAGTCAGTCGGGATTATCAGCAAAATAGCAGCAGCTGCCAGTTCTGTCCAACTAAGCTCTGATTTTGATGGAGGTGTTCGAAATGGTCAAACGGGGCGTCCTGGCTTTGGGATCTGTCTGTCCATTGCTGCCGGTAGTCACCATTCAATATACCAATGATATATTGAGACGTGTACTACTTTTACTTAAAGAAATTTGCATCATTTCTCTTCACAAGATGTTTGGTGCAGCAAGAAAGATTTGGAAGAATATTGACTTATCATCCTTTCTGTCATCCTTTTCTAGCACTGGCGTGTTCCATGCCCTCTGCCCCTGCGCATGGTTCAGTGGATGGTACCACTTTCTTTGGGGATGTGATAACCTACACCTGTGACCCTGGCTACACCCTGAGTGGAGCCTCCACCCAGACATGTCAGAGTAACCAGCAGTGGTCAGGCACTCCACCAACTTGTCAAAGTAACTTCCACTTATTTTACCCTCCAATCCCATCTTTCATAAAACCACTGGATGTCATTTCACCACCACGAGTTTAAAATGATTTTATGAGATGTAACTTACCAGTGTTATATTGTCAATCCTGAGGTATAAGCAGGTCAGATATTTTGATGCTTAAGACAATCTTGAGAGGGCCTCTATAACAAGGTTTTTTTAATATGTCAGTATTATGGCACCTGGTGGCAATATGAAAGTTGGATGCTATAGCTTTCATTGCGGACAAAATTGGCTTGCTGCCTTTTTTGCTATGCTGATGTGCTATTTTCTGATAAGTTATTATTTTCTGTTTACATTTCTTTGTAGCATTTCTCGGTGTACAATTAAAGAAAAGAATTCCATCTAGCAAACGTCTGCAAAGAGGCTAACAAAAAATTTTCATGTAAATCTTATAAAGCTGTCCAGCAGACTGAATATACTATCTGCATCCTTAACTTGAAAGTTCATCTGTGTTGGTAGAAGTCATTCTTGAACTAGCTATAGTTTAACTGTAATATCCAACCCAACAATTTGTCAAATTTTGTGTTGGATATTACAGTTAAGCTAGTTCAAGAATGTGTGAAAAGTTGTGTTATGACAAGTTTTACAGCATTAATGCAATGTACATTTTTTAAAACTTGTTAAGAACTTCAGTGTGCAAGCCTGGCTGCCCCTGACCATGGGACAGTGAGTAGCAGCACCAACTTTGTCGGAGACACAGTTACCTTCTCCTGCGACCCTGGGTTCGAGATCCAAGGCTCTACAGATCGGCTCTGTCAAGCAGACGGAACATGGTCGGGAACACAACCCAGGTGTAGAAGTAAGTCATATTCTTCCTATCCTATTATGAAACCATGTTTCAAGTTTGCAGTTCGTCCTAAAATTCTTGATGGTAACTAGAAACTTGTATTAACTTTACAAGTTCCAAATCAGTGCAATTTGGCAAAAATATGATAGATAACCGAGTTGACTTAATATTTGACATTTACTTGTAATTGCACTGGTCATGCTGATATCACCAACTACAGAAAATTGCAAACCTTGTTCTGAAAATACCGATTGATGTTGATCAGTATAAGCACTACATGTATACAGGGTGTTGTTATGTTGACATAGCATTCCATTCACTTTAAATAGGGAATAGGCATAAGGGAGGAGTGCATGTCCATCAGTAGCTAAAGTGTAACCTGTGAAAGTCATAATTGATACATTATCAGCTCCTGTAACTATGCTCCTGGACTAGAACCATAGTTCAGCATCAAAATCAAGGACAGAGTGAACAGGGATTCCTGGTATATCCTGTCCTTGGTGCTGAACTATGGCTGGAGTTGTGAACTTCTATCTGACATCACTATTGTCCTGCTGAGCCCGTTTATATGCAGGATGGACATAACCCGTGTAATGCTGAGCTGTATTGTTATGAGTTTGGGGTATTTCTGATGTAAAAGCTACATATCACTGCAAAGCCCATCGAATTAGGGAGTAAATCTGCAGCAGCAGCACAGAAGTTGTACTGATCTGATGAAGCCATCAGCTCTGGGAGGCTGAATTGGCCCAAAGAGCCAGCAGGACAAGAGTTATAATATGTTGCAGACACATTTTGTATTGAGGTTTATATTGTGCAATCCTGCAATTTTGCCTTCTGCAACTCACTCCCCTCACCAACTATTTGTCTGCAGTCCCGTGAGTGGTTGTTGACACCTGAGGTTTGTCGACTGTAATTGAATGCATAATATTGCTGCTACACTATTCGTGTTTAATTATAACCTAATGTCTTCATATGATCAACCTACCATACTTCTTTTCTTGTGAAAATGCCCAATGATTGTAACACTTAATCCATACAGGGGTAAGGTGCCCAGCACTGACTGCTCCAGCCAATGGGGACATGACTGGAAACAACAGGTACGAGAGCCAGATGCAGTTCAGCTGTAACAGTGGGTACCAGCTGGTTGGCAACGCCACCCTCACCTGCCTGGCTGACCAGACATGGAGTGGACCGGTGCCGAACTGTAGCCGTAAGTTACTGTAAATCATCTATTTTTGTAATCTTGCGGTTAGAGGGAAAAGGTGATTTTTGATGGGTTTTATATTCACGGTTCAGCAATTCTAGTAGTAACAATGGAAGAATGTATCTGTAGTGTTATAATTTTGTGCAAATATAAAAACATTCTAAGATTTACCGTACTGTATTATTTGCCCAGTTTTTTCTGCTAATAGGTAATCTTCTTCAATTTGCCTAATATTCATTGATACATGAAAAATAAACTATTAAGTATGCAACTGCAATGTCAACCCTCCTGATTCCCCAAGATGATGTTATCAACTCAAGACTGAATATCTGACTCGTACATTATTTGAAGCGTAACATTACCGGATGAACCTCTTTAAATTCACCACATTTTTTCCCAAAAGGCGTCCTTGGGGGACAAGCAGAATTTTTTTATGGGAGTTGACGTTATCCAAAGACATACAATCTTCAAGTTACATCTGTGCTGTACTTTATGTCTTACAAAATGTGGTACATACCTCTTTCATCCTATCAGCGGTTCAGTGCCCCTTCTTGCAACTGTCCAATGGCTTTATAACTGGAGGAACTGTGTTTGGTGACACGGCCAGCTTTGGTTGTGACCCCGGATACCTCTTGATTGGTCAAGCCACCACCACCTGCCTAAGCACCGGTACCTGGAGTGCTGCAACTCCTACATGCACAAGTGAGCACCACACGATGGAATCTCATATTACCGTACAATAACTGCTCTCTCAGAGAATGAGAAAAAAGGTTGTGACTAGGTTGTTCTGTTAAGTCCTCGTCACAGTGACCAAGTGACCAGTGGACGTATTTGTTGATCACCTGAAAGTCAGCAAATGTCAAATTTTCCAGACTCCAGCATATTCTTTCACCAAAAAATTACCCGATCACCTTGGACAGGCTTAGGGATCTGCAAACACTAGCTAATCTCTAATGTTAGAAATCGTGCAATAATCAAGAGGACACCAAGCGTATTACTGCCTAAACTGTTCTCTAGTCTTCCTCAGGATATTAGAGAATCCACCTGCTTAGAGCATGTGAGCATTAAGAGCAATCTGGTCCTCATGTTCTCCTGAAGAAGACTTGACAAAACTTGGAGTGTCAATGCTTGTTGTTTTAAAACAAATCCTTCTCAACAACAGAACTAAATGTAACAGTTATATATTTAGATTAGTTTCAACATCATTACTCATTCTCTGTGAGAGGTAATATGATGTTCATAAGAAAGTTAAATTCATCGTATAACGACATGCTATGCAGTTCTGGTTGCTACTGAGTTAAAGTGTGTAATGTTACATGTGTGCAGAACTACAGTGGACTAAGAGTTTTTGCTTTCTGACGTGGTTGAATGCTTTAATCGCAACATTTTCTGTACTAGTAAAGACCTGTCAGCCACCTGTGGCTCCAAGCCATGGGTCAGTGACTGGTGGGAACACCTACGGGGACGTGGCCACATACGCCTGCGATCCAGGCTACGAAATGGTCGGGAGCCCCACCCAGACATGCCAGGACAATGAGCATTGGTCAATCGCTTCACCATACTGTTTAAGTACGTATAGTCACTCACTTCTGCATTTAGACTTTGTAGAGCAATAACCATAAGATGGCTTCATTTGGGATGTTCCCATGTATATGGTTGAAACCCACAGTAAGAAAACTTTCATCAGACCCCGCGTGTAATCTATCAATTTCAGTAACAAGTTACAGTTGATTGATTTATCTATTATGTGGTACGATTGGCCAATGGGTTACCAATAAGAATATCTGTATGCAGGATGTTATGTTGAACGTAGTAGAAATTTCATCATCACCTTCTTTTGTTGATTGGATATGGAACGATATATTTTACCATCTAAGAAATATTTTTTGGGAGATATAGCACTTTCATTTCAAAATAACCCTGCCTCTTAATGCCAAACATTTCCAGCACCTGATACTCAAATAGCTGGAAACTTACCAGGTGTGACAAAAACCTGAATATGATATTCAATTTATTTAATTGTACAATCATTTAAAAGGAATGGAGTGTGCCAAACTGGATGCACCCGTGCATGGGTCCATCAGTGGGACAAGCTACGTCGGTGATACTGTGACCTTCTCCTGCGACACTGGGTACGAGATTACCAGCGGTTCCTCCTCACGGACCTGTCAATCAACACAGACCTGGACTGGCACACAGCCAACTTGTACAAGTAGGCAAACCTGTTTAAATCATAATTATTGAATTTTAATAGGCTTAGATCCTCCAATGCCCAGTGACACAGGGCAACAAGCTTTGCCCACTCAGCAATTTTGGGCCTGGGTTTCTGTCCTCTTGGCTAGCCCCCAGTTGGTAGAGGTCACTTTACAGCATACCTTCAGGTTAGTTTTGATTGACATCTATGCAAATTTTTATCATCATTGTGAGATTGAAACTCTACAGTTCTGCAAAAGCAAGATGTCAAAAATATTCAGATGCTAAAAAATGTGTCTCAACTTAGCTAAAAAGGAATACAGGTACTAAGCACTATATATTATTAGTTTCTGTGCTGTTCTGCTTAAAGAGTATTGTTCTTAACCCTCTGTCATGTTTTTTTAAATATCATGAGACATGCATGTCATCAAAAGATTGCTTGACTCTGACATCCAAAAGGTGGACATCACAATCAGATTTACATCACGAATTGCCCTTTTTCAACAGAAATCAAATGCCCTACTGTGAGTGCCCCTGCCAATGGTAACATGGTGGGAAGTATAGAGTTCGGTGACCAGCTACAGTTCTCCTGTAGTCTCGGTCATCAGCTCATCGGTAGCAGCACACTGACATGCCAGGCTGACCAGACATGGGACGGGGCAGTAACAACATGCAGTCGTAAGTAACCTTGGTTCTAATTTTCACCTCTAAAAACAATAAGAATATGTTAAATGGTTCATTGTGTATTTGAGACAACATAGAGAAAACAACATTTGCAATTTTCTATAATTTTCACAAAATTCCTTTACTTTTTATATCTTGTGAATACGTAAGATGAGGAAAATGCAATTGTCTAAA
The DNA here is from genome assembly GCF_000003815.2 of Branchiostoma floridae. Lineage (NCBI taxonomy): Eukaryota > Metazoa > Chordata > Leptocardii > Amphioxiformes > Branchiostomatidae > Branchiostoma > Branchiostoma floridae. Next base: position 21,225,034 of record NC_049979.1, read on the forward strand.
CATGAAAAAAATGAGACTTTTCAGATATGTGTCACTATGCGTCATCAGTGACTTGTTTGTTTGTATCTTTATGTATTCATGAAAGCTCAAATTGGCCTGCAGGTCGCTTTTCATTGAGGTCATGAGGCTGAAAGTTTTTTTTTCAATTTTCAGTCACTATCTGAAACGTCTGACTCTTTAAGTAACCTATTCAGTTGCTTATGATGTTGCATTATGTCTTAACTGGAAGTCTTACCTTTTAAAACTTTTTTATCTCTCTGATATTTCAGTGGTATGCAGATGACTCTTCCCTCTGCAAATGGAAAGACTATCGGTATCTCAGTAATGATAATATGATGAAAGAAATGTATTGTTTCTCTTCTTGTCTCTTTTTAGCCATTCAGTGCCCACCCCTACAGTCTCCACAGAATGGCCAAGTCAGCGGTGGTAGCTCCTATGGGGACACAAGCACCTACACTTGTGATATCGGTTACCTTCCGTTTGGGTACAGCACCACAGAATGCCTCAGTACAGGCACTTGGAGTTCACAGCCACCACAATGCATACGTAAGTTACAGGCCATACTTCTGGATGTTTATGGTGTAAAAATTGGCATATTTTGCACTGTTGAATTCCACCATGTCTTTGAGAACATATGTAATGCATTTAACCATGCATTTAACATTCTATAACATTAACACTTTATTTTGTTACAAGTTGTAACTTGCGATTATTGCCTTTAAGTTTAAGTTTGTACTCCAAAAAGACATGGGAGTATGTTCACCAGGTCTCAATACCATACTGCATGTTCTAGATATCTTCTTTCATATTTAAAACATAGATGGTCTTTCTTACACAGATTCTGTCCTTGGTGCTGAACTGATTATCAACATACAAAATACTCTCATATAAACACTTAGGCTGTAATAAATGTAAAACTGAATAACCTATCACTATCAGCATGGTTACAGACTCTGAATTTTCTTGTTTCTCTCCATTAGTGAAAACCTGCCCCCCACTGACAGCCCCCAATCACGGCAGTGTGGTTGGTGGGAACAACTACGGGGATGTTGCCCACTACGCCTGCGACCCAGGCTACGACCTTGTCGGGACACCATCACGGACGTGTCAGGACAACCAGCTCTGGAGTGGGACAGCACCATCCTGTATTAGTATGTTCAATGTCATGTATCTACTTATGCAAAAGACAAATGAAGTGCTATCCTTCTCTATTGATATATTGTTTAGCACTAGCTATTTTGGCCCCCAAATCAGTTGGTGCTAATCTTATTTGCACAGTTAGATCGCGTGGCGCAGCGGCAGTGTGTTTGCCGAGAGGTCGCGGGTTCGAATCCGGCTGCCGCGTCACTGATCTTTTGCCCTTGTAAAAGGCACTTTACACGGCTTTCCTCACTATACTGAGGTGAAAATGAGTACCTAGCTTCGGCTAGGGCCGTCCCTCGGATTAGACGTTAAATGGAGGTCCCGTGTGTGGGGACAGTCACACCCTATGCACGTTTAACCATATCCAGACTGGGGGGGGGGGGGGGGCTAAAAGTGCCTGCGCCAACTTTGAGCTCCCATACCTCCCAAACGGCTTGTGCTAGAACAACAAAACTTGGTGAGTTTTCCTAAAATATTGTTGCCAACAAGTTAAAAAAATCGGGTAAGTTTATAATTTTTCGTGCTGCCATGGCAACGGGTTTCTGAAAAGCAAATTTTACAAAAATCACTTATTTTGGTGTAAACAATGGGATTTTAAGATTTTCTTGCTAAACTAAACTTCTATTCATATATCTTTAATATCTAACACATCTTAGTTGAACATTTATATTTAAATATTCATAAATTATGCTAATGAATGACGTAATTGGTCAAAATCCAAGATGGCCGACAATATCATGATTTAAAGTATAACAAGCTTATTTTCACTCAAATTTCATCACTACGTGGTATTTTCTTACAGAAAACATTCATGTGAACGTTTTTAATCCATGTCCATGTGTTATATGTTGAAAAAATGTATCTTGAAAAATTTAAAGTTGATAATCCAAGATGGCGGATACTTTAACTACAGATGACGTCATTCTATGACGTCATTTTGACGTCGTTGCGTCGGCTTTTGACAACAGTAGACTTATAACACTTAAATATTAATAAGAAACCTTTATTGGTAACTTTTTGAGTGAGATATTTAGGTTTTATGGGAATTCCCCGTTTTAGCCAAAAATATCAATTAATGACGCCATAATTACGTCATATTACGTCATAATGATATAAAAATTTCCGGAATTATAAAAGTCGATGAGTACAACCTTTCCCTGCAAATTTGGTGATCGTACAATAAGCCGTTTTGAAAATATGAAGGGGGGGTCGAATGAAGTCCCCCCAGTCCAGGGAAGGGCCGAAAAGCCCAGTCTGGATAGGGTTAAGAACCCCCACACGTGCGATGGTGCGGTGTGAGATGGAGCAAAACCCTTCTGTCTGGAGTTGGTGATTCACTTCAAATCACCCAGATGGAGGCCTGGTGATCCTCCATACCGTATCAGCCACACAGTGATTTACATGACTCACCCGGACGGGAGACATGGCGCATCCCCGTCTTGTAATTAGCCAGCGAAAGGGTATGTCACCCCGTAAGGGGCGGTATAACCCCGTCGTGTGTAAAAATGTGCGAACATGTGTGATCACGTCGACCGATGATGGTGATGATTTGAATAGAACAAGTGATTGATTAAAGGCTAACTAAATGCTTACTGAATGGGCAGTTCATCATTTTTTCATCATTAGTTTACAAAGTTTACTAAAAACACGATTTAGTGATACAGTAACAATGACTTACCTTATTTTATCACACCATCAAATGTAGATGCAACAATAGTCTTACCAGTTTATTCTAACACTAAACCTATTGTATATAGAAATGGAGTGTGCAATCCTGGACCCACCTACCCATGGGACAATCACCGGCACCAACTTCGTTGGGGACACTGTGACCTTTGCCTGTGACCCTGGGTACGAGATCACTGGTGGTACCTCCAACAGAACATGTCAATCAACACTGGACTGGTCTGGAAAACAACCAATTTGCTCAAGTGAGCTTCAAATTCTATTTTTGCTTATTTTTTGCATACTTTATGTCTAAAAGTGACCAGTAGGATAACACAGTATGCAGAAAGCTATAACAATGAATGAAGGAAAGAACAAACAAGCAAACAAATGAGCGGAAGAATAACATGTATAAATTGACTAACAAAAGTTTATTAAGTTAAACATGACTCGTGCTTCACTCCCCAAGCCCGTGTGGGCTCATAAGACACCAAATGATATAATAAATGATACATAACTGTTACAGTAAAACTTAATCTCTCCCTATGTCGAATGGGTCCATTAAGACCATCTGAATGAGTTTCATTGAACTATTCACTATGCATTTGTTATGAAACTAGCAGCTGTTTTGCCCATTGCTACTTGTCTGACAGTTAATCTCAGTAAATCCATGACTATTTCTGTCTATGAATGATCATAACCTTCTTTACCAATTTGTTTCACAGAGATACAGTGTCCGCTCTTCATTGCCTTAGCCAATGGACACATGACAGGTGGTAATAGCTACGGTGACCAGTTACAGTTCCAGTGTAGTGCCGGCTATCAGCTGGTGGGAAGCAGCACCCTGTATTGTCAGGCTGATCAAACATGGACCGACGTAGCCCCAACTTGCACCTGTGAGTTACTTTTACCTTTCCTGCGACTTCATACTAGAAAAATTATCGTCAAGATATTGCATAATACAAGTTAAAAATACATTAGGATATATCTAGTACTATTGAGTTAAAGATATGGGGTCTATAAGTCTTGGAATTCAAAAGTCAAATTTCAACACTTAATTTAAAGTCAAATGATTGAGGTTCAGATGGCCTCACAGATGGTTCTCACAGATCAATACAGAACCAGTAAAACGTCCTTAAATTTTAGTCTTGCTCAAAATGAGTGATTCCCATGCCCTGTCAGTAGTCAGGGGTATCATGAATTGTAGATCTATGGACTTGCCATTTTAAACATTATTTTCAGTAACTGTAGATTTTTTGCATCAGTAATCCAGTGCCCTGCTGTCCAGGCTCCACTGAATGGTGGTGTGGCTGGGGGTAACTTCTTTGGCAACACGGCCACCTACACCTGTGATGTTGGGTACCTCCTGATTGGTCACAGTACCAGCACATGCCTCAGCACAGGCATCTGGAGCAGTCAGGCCCCTCAGTGCACATGTAAGTCCATATTGCTATTGATGTACATAAAAATGAGCAATCCCAGAGGCATTTATCATTTTTGACCAAAATAACTATTTCCAGTTATTAGTTGAATTTCCAAAGCTTGTCACTTCTACCAGTAGTCAATTTCCATTGATTCATATTCAAAAGAAAAAGCTCCATCCCTTATGTGTTGCCAAAAACGTTTTCCAGTATAGTTTATTTAGTCACTGTTCATTCCTAAGAATGTAAGTAGAACCTGCATCAAAACGTGTATCATATACATGACCCTATCTGCTTGTTAATATTGTAATTGATATTGTTGCTTTTTATGGTTTGTCTTATTATTATGAAGCCACTCTAAAATTTGCAATTGAATACCGATGAAAATGTTCTATTTCTAAATGCAAATCCACCCAAAATATTTTCTCACTACAGTGAAGACCTGTCAGCCACTTGCGGTTCCAGACCACGGCACAATGATGGGTGGAAACAATTACGGAAACGTCGTCACCAACGCCTGCGACGTCGGCTATGACCTGATAGGAAACCCCACCCAGACGTGCCAGGACAACCAGCAATGGTCTGGTTCCCCACCAATTTGTCAAAGTATGCATGGTTAAATAGATTCTATATTTGAAATATCAACTCCCACCAAACTCCTTCTGCTTTCTCCCCACAAAAAAATCCACTTTGCCCGGTCGTTCATCTTCATTCTCCTTGAAAATCTGTTTGGCGCCACCCTTCTGCTCTGTCCCCAATGGCTGGCATTCTCTGGCACTGCTTATAGTTGACAGGAAAACATGAAGAAAGAAACAATAATGGTGAAGCTGTGACACCAACAGACATTGTCCTTGGTACAGAACAAGTTTTTAACATATGAAATGCTTTTAAGAGGATTCGATCTCTACAACTTCTTTGCTGTACATCCAGTTGTAGAGATTGAATTGTCTTAAGATATTGTCTACCTGGGTGTCTAACCTCCACAAATGTATCCCATGCCTTATCTAGCCACATGGAATATTTCATGATATTGTTTACTTTTGCAATCATTGCCAGTGTGGCACATTTTGTGCACATTTTGTGAACACTAAATTGGGTTTTTTATTGCGATATTTGGTTAAACATTTTCTTACGTTTTTTAAATACACATTTGTCGATTTTGTTTTTTAAGAGGTCCAGTGTGCCCCACTGAGTGCGCCAACTTATGCAACCATGACGGGAACAGGAAATGAGTACGGGGACACCGTGCACTTCACCTGTTTGGTGGGACACACCCTGACAGCAGGAGACACTGACCGAACTTGTCAAGCAGATGGCACATGGAGTGGTCTTCAGCCTTCTTGTACAGGTATAGATACTACTTAAATTTTTAAATTAGTATTTGTTGTATTTTAGTGACATCCAACGAAGCTCTGCTATTGGACATACTGTCTTGGGCATTTTCTACTGCCTCACTAAAAACATGATGTAATGTCAACTCTATGTAATTCTGCCAGTACTATCATATGACTGCAAAAATACTAAATTATTGAAGCCTTTCTGAAAACATTTGGAACACCGGGATGCCCAATTGAAATGATACATACCTTGGGTCATATAGTAAGGTTCTTTAGGCACATCCAAGGAGTACTTACTTTCAACCATCATCAGGGTAGAATGGCTGGAACTTCTTGCTGCTTTAACTTATAGTCGATGTAGGTGGCGCTGCAGCAGCAAGAATGCCGTCCCAGACGTGGCTCAGCTTGTTTTCCCCCTCGTCTCTGTTCATGACGAGAGCTGATTTTCTCATCCAAACTGCCTCTTTAGTCCAGCGTGTTCTTCTGTTTTCCTCTCTGTCGATGACTCTAGCCCCCTCCCAGTCTATTACACAGCTGCAGTTGTTTCTATTGATATGGTCGGTGACTGCTGACTTGTTTTCTACTAGTTCTGTTGCCTTCTTCTTGGATCTAATGTATGTGGTTCCTTTGCTGTTTTGTGCTTCCTTTCTGTGCCCTTCGAGTCTGGTGTTGGCAGTGGTGCCGGTCTCCCCAATATACACCTTGTCACAGCTTTTGGACAGAATAAGTTATACACACAATCTATTTGGAGGAGTACCAACAAATTTCTGAGGGTGGTTCTGGGCTTGACTGCCGTGGCGATTTTGTGTTTTTTGAAGATCCTTTCTGGTGTGAAGTGCCTTTTACATACGGAATAGACCATGCCCTTGGACTTCTGTTCTTCTTTCTTCGTGTCTTTCTTTTGTTTAGGTTTGTTGTCTTATATTGTTCTCTTCTGAAGGACCAGTCTGGGTAACCACAGCGTGACAGGGCTTGTTTGATGTGTTCCACCTCTTGCTGTCTGTCTTTGTCCTCTGTAACCACTGTTTTGCTCTGTAACCCCATTCTTGCTGCTGCAGCGGCCCCTACATTGGCTATTAGTAGCAACAAGAAGTAGTTTCCTGAGTCATTCTACCCTGATGATGGTGTCTGATAGACACCGAAACATTGGAAGTAAGTACTCATTGGTTGTGCCTAAAGAACCTTACTATATGAATAATTGCCAACCTGATGAAATTATTTCCTGATGCATACCTTGGGTATTTACAGATGCTGCATCATTAGATCTTTTTAGATGGTCTTAATACACGTAAGGTTTTGTCTTATGATATTGTTTTATCAGCTTTAAATTTATTCCCACTTGTAGTGAATGAATGTCCACAACTTGATACACCTACCAATGGCCAGGTTTATGGCCATAATGCCTACACTGATGTGATGGTCTTCTTCTGTAATGACGGATATGAACTGGTCGGTGATGTTGTGCGACAGTGCAATCAAGATGACGGCACGTGGAGCGGGACCCAGCCATCTTGTCAAAGTATTGTGTATTATATCTTATTTAAGGAGTCCTAAACTCCACACAACCAGGGTACTATTTTCTGATAGATATTATTCTAGGAAGTAAAATCTGCATGCTATAGCTACTTCACATTATTCAATAGAATACCCAAGTACAAGTACTTTAATTCAATCAAGAAAGCTCAGTCTATGGCTGAATACAATGTGTCCAACATGATCTGACAAAAGTTTGGTTACAAAACCAATTTGAGGGGCGATATTAAAAAATCATCTTGTTTTCTGTTGTTTGATATCTTGTGTACAATTGACCACCTTGGTGTGTCACCCCTAATTTATGGCGAAAATATTCACGATGAAAGAAGTGCCCATACAAATAGGAAATACCTGGGTAGGGTGTGCATGAGTTTTACAAAAAAAAACTTCGCTTAATTCACCACAAGTGAAATTCTGCATAAAAGTTGCTGATTATGAAATCATTGATACCTTATCTATTGCAAATGACGTTTATTATAAAATGACGTCATGCACATCTAAGATAACAGTTGGGCTCCGTCATATAATATCCAGCACCTTGAATTTTCAAAAACACTTTTTTTGCAACAAATAATCACTAAAGGAAATGGAAATACACTAAATACATTGATTTAGATGGTTTTTTATGAAAAAATACCAGTTAGTTACAAATTTTAAGGGATAAGAAGTTAGTTATTTTTGATCTGGCCATACGGTCTCCCCGTCTGAATAGGGTTAATTTTTAGTCCAATGTTTTGATACAACATTGTTATACATAGATATCTTAGACATTTTCACTATGTCATTTGCCATTATTTCTTTCTCTTTTATGAGGTGACTTTCACTTGATGTTGTCTTTTTTTGTGATATCCTTAACAGAAAAAGAGTGCCCCCCACTTTCAACACCCAGTAACGGTTTCATGTCTGGCACAAACTTCTATGGTGACCAGGTGACCTTCACATGTCATTCCGGGTACGAGATCTCCGGAAGTGCGGTCTTGACCTGTCAGATGAACCAACAGTGGAACGGAACCCAGCCAACGTGTGAACGTGAGCAACACTTACCTTGAATTTGATGTGCTTGCCACTTAAGTTTGAATTCCACAGGTTAGATTAGAATGATGATCTAACCTGTACCTTCTGGTCCTAAGGGATGTTATAATGATCATGATGATAAAGGTAGACCCGTATCATTTTTCAATCCATAGGGTCAGTAGGCTATTATCCACTGTGACTAGGGCACCTTTTACCTCCCCAAATGAAATCAGGCACCTTTCAAAAAGACACAACATCTAGCAAGGAGTGCTAGTTATTGACCTGTGACCTCTGAAGAATCTGATAGACAAAGTGTAAATGGACAAAGAGAATTAGTAGGAAATGAAAAATATCACATCTACTATTATATTAGTGTCTAGTTTTCAATGTTGTCACTGCATTGTCTTTTTACTTGTTTATTTCATAAATGATAGTTGAATTACCATTTTATATTATGCTTTCCCAATTTTGTCAAATGCCATGCTGGAATCAGTGCTTCCTTCATTCCAAAAAGTAGTTACTCAAGCAACTGGATATGGTTTTGGAAACGGTCAGACGATTCAACTACTATCCAGGAGTTTTTGTCAGTGTCACGTCTGATCGTTTCCAAAACCATATCCAGTTGCTTGAGTAACTACTTTTTGGTATATCTTATTACATAGCTGGATGTCTAACCTACATCAACGTTTCTTCATTCCCTTACCCTACACACATTAGGGATTCATTGCCCACCATTGAGTCCCATAGCCAATGGACAGATGAGCGGAGGTCATCTGTTTAATGACCAAGTCATGTTTGTGTGCAACTCTGGCTTCGATCTCAGTGGAAGTTCCTCACGGACATGTCAGGCAGATGGAACATGGTCTGGAATACAGCCTGTTTGTGACCGTAAGTTTTGAAAGCAGAATTCGACAGATTTTTGTTATGGATGATGGTCATGCATTTCCTGAAATCAGTGTTGACATAAAAGGAAGATTAACTGTAGCAACCCAGAACATGGTATGCTTACATGTGCATTTTCTCCACTAAGAATTCAGATGGACGAACGGAATTATTTTAAAACATCTACTAGATCTAGTAGGTGAAGATAGATAATACTTAATATTGGAATGTTCATGGTAGTGTTATTTGCAAATATGCATTTCCATCCACTACAACACAAAATTCCAGACACATACCTGAAACACAATTAAAACTCCCTCTTCCCTCCTACTGCAAAATTAAGTCCCAGCAAAGAATGATTTATTTGCAGTAACTGATATGATATTCCCGTTGCTTCTAGCCGTGGTATGCCCAGACACGTCATCCCCTGCCCACGGCTCAGTGACTGGAGGGCTGTATCTCGGTGACACGGCAACATACTCCTGTGACCCTGGGTATGAACTACATGGAAGTGCCACCCAGATATGTCAGGCCGACCAAACATGGAGTGGGACACAGCCAACATGTCACAGTAAATATGGATTCATTTCTTAGGACCTTGTCATTTGTTGTAAGAGCAAAATGAACGTGCTCTCAGGAAAGTTGAGCAAAATTCAGCTGTCTTGAAATGAAAATTGCTGGCTTACATCCTTGTTGTCGGCTGCCTCACAACCTACTTAAAGATTATACAGCAGAATATTGTACGACTTCCTAAGACAAATATTACAAAACCCTATTTGAAACGTTCATCCGTTGACAATAGCTGATTTTTGTGTGTACCTTCACATGAAAAAATGCTGCTTTTGCTCTGTTCCTTGTTCTTCTTCTTCTCCAAACAAATAAGGTCAATGACCTTAACCAGACTGCTGTCACTATGGTTACCATTAAAGTAACAGACACCCTGCGGTGGTCAATAACATTATATAGCATCTGGCTTGACACTTAGCTGGAGGGACTGAGATATGAATGTGTTAGAGTAAGAATAAACTGGGCAGTAGACTGTTAGGCCAAACCATGTGAATGTAAATATTTTGTATTTGCCTGCAAATATTATCTATCTAAAGATTACTTTATTTTTGATACATGTAGCCTTCTTTCAGCCGGGTTGTAGGACTAAATGTAAGATCATGATGACATATTTTCAGCATGAATGAGGAAAAATTCTGGACTTTAAAATAAAAGGACTATGGATATCTTGGTGTTCTATTGCTTACTGTAATAACCTACCTACTACATTTTTTCTTATGCTAGGAAAGTCATGCTTGACACTGGACCCCCCTCTGAATGGTAAAGTCAATGGTTCCAACCTATATGGAGACATGGTAACCTTCACTTGCAATGTTGGGTTTGACTTGGTGGGCGACCAGACAAGGACCTGTCAGAGTGACCAGCAGTGGAGTGGATCACAGCCTTACTGTCAAAGTAAGTTGATTTCCCTTGAAAGTACAGGCAACAATCCCAATCATCACCGGCCTTGGAGATGATTGGTTGTCCACAGCTCTGTGGAATGTTTCTCATTTGTTGATTGGTCTGTTCTGATCATTTATCACTATTTGTGTCCTTGGTGCCGATTGGATAGTAGTTATTCAGAGCAAGGATTCCCATTGTATCTGCAAAGCGATAGTTAAGATTTGGAAACATATTTGGTTCCCCCATTATAACAAGTGCTGTCCCTGTCCTTGGTGCTGATTGTCTGGAAGCAGCACATGGTTAGCCTTCTGAGATGCTGTTTGGCTGTCTTCATAGCAGTAAGTGGCATCCTTGTCCTTTCATCTCAGTGCTGGGCATCCCGAGGGCGATTCACTTTAACCACTAAACTTCCGTGCCCTTGCAGAACAAGTCTGCGGTCAGCTGCTACACCCAAGCCACGGCACGGTGTCAGGCGGCACTAACTATGGCGACCAGGTGACCTTCACATGTGATCCTGGGTACGAGATCTTTGGAAGTGTGACATTGACCTGTCTTGGGAATCAGCAGTGGAGCGGAGCTCCACCCGCATGTACAGGTGGGTACTCTTGTTTAAGATATCGTACACTGTACATGTATGTCTATAGGTCTGCAAACGTAACAAAACTTCAACTTTATTTAGGTTGCATTGTGGACACTAGGCAGCAGGCTGATATTGGGACCACAAACAGATATACAAAATGATATACAAAAATGAAAATATATTAAGTAGAATAAAATAGTTGTACATTAAAAACAAGTAAAGCTATGATAAATGCCACATAACAACATTGTAATGTTGTAATTATTGTTGTTTGCATCCGTCTGTCTCGGAAGACAATGGTAGGCAGACAGGGTGGGTAGAAGCGACCAGTCTGCACTTGGGTTTTTAAGGTGAAGGAGGGGTGGGCACTCGTCCACTGGCGCACTTAGTCCTACAGGGGCAACTGTATGCAACGTGTAAGATGCAGGTTTGTTGTTTGGAGTTTCCGTCTCCTAGGATGACTTCCGACCAAGGATGCAAGGGGTTCCTCCTACCCCTGACTCGTGTGTCATGGTGGGTGTCATGCCCGAACATGCACCTATGGCCTGTCACCACCACAAAGGCCTGTCACTGCCACTAGCCGCAGCTAGGTACTCATTCGAACCTGAGTCAAGTGAGGAAAATCGTGTAAAGTGCCTTTCCCAAGGGCACAAGATCGGTGACTCGGCAGCCGGATTCGAACTCAGGACCTCTTGGGACCAAGACCAATGCGCTGCCGCCACGCGGTTCCACTTAGTATACTTGTAATAGTTAGGTCCATGCAATTGCTCTATACCTCCCCAGTGTTTCACAAGTTGCTAGACGAGTATTTGTATTCCACTGAGTTTGGCTGACATTCTGTAATCCGTCTCTTTTGAAAACAGTGATAACATGCCCACCCCTTAGTCCGGTGAGCAACGGTCAGATGAATGGCGGCACCTCATACGGAGACCAGGTGACGATTGCATGCAATGTCGGGTACAGTCTCAGTGGGAGCCCCTCGCGTACCTGTATGGCGGACGGAACATGGTCAGGAGTCCAGCCAGTCTGCAACCGTAAGTGTAGTTACAATAGCTACAAGTCTGTTTCCTAGTTGTAAAGCACAGGAAGGGAAAAAGTAAGGTGCTTATGACATAAAACGGGGTAGGGAATTTCCCGAGAAGCCTCGTAACCCCTGCTTTGTCTATTGAGTCAGTGAAGTCAAGCTTGCCTAAGCTTGATGTTTCTAACTTAGGGAGAAGAGATGCTGCTACAGTTATCGCCATGGGCCGCTCTTCATCTTCATGTTGGTAACATCAGGCCCAACAAACTTGATTTAAAAAAATTCAGATTATATAAACCCCAAACACTGTCATTTAATCAAATCAACATACCATTTTTTATAACTTTTCACCAGCAAAAGTCTCCAGATTTTTGCCTCAAATCATGAATTGATTGTTTGGCAATTACGTCAATTTTAACACTGCAGGAAAACGTGCACATGTGTTATTTGCAGAAACATATTTTTGAGAACCATCCAACACTTAAACATTGTAATTAATAGTATCACTGTTGTGTGACAGTTACAAGAGACAATATGTATTACAATATTTGCTTGTACAGCTTTTCAGGTACATAAAATTTCTTTTCCTTGTTGCAGTCACCCTCCATTCTGTTAACATGATCTATTGTTAATCCTTTCCTATTTTCAGACATGAAGTGCCCTGACCTGGTAGCACCACAACACGGGTCTATGAATGGAGGAACAAGTATCGGCGACACTGTGACGTTCTCCTGTGATACTGGGTATGAGCTTGTTGGGACGTCTGACCAGACATGTGAAGTAACTCAAACTTGGAGCAATGCAACACCGACATGCACAAGTAAGTATAATTGACTATACATGGTAACATATTTTTGTTCGATTGGCATCCTTTTGATACCTGATTTTTTCTTAACCATCTTGTTGCCAAGCATTGCGTAGCATATATAAATTCAGGTAAAAAGATTGACCGAAAGCATGCTGAAGGATATGTGTTATGCAAATTAGCACGCTGGTGCTGTTTCTAAGATCGTTGTTAAATAAATATTTAAAAAAAGTGGCAAGTGCTGCAAATTGATATAGAGGGACCTGTTTCTTCATCTTTCAAAAAAATTTTTCTGGACATTTCTCATTGTATTAAAGCATAGTATGGCAAAATACAAAATTAATATCCTTTGATTACTGACAGTGTGTTCTTACTAGAATGACCCTGATTTCTTGAATGTTTTTTTTTTCATTCTTTTTATTATCAGGATTAGCATGCCAGAACCTGGACCCTCCCACCTACGGTACGATAAATGTAACCGGCAACCTGTATGGAGACACAGTGACATTTGACTGCGATGTCGGTTACCAGCTCATAGGCAGTCCAACATTGACCTGTCAGAGTGACCAGCAGTGGAATGCATCACCACCTTCCTGTGAAAGTAAGAAAGACTCCAATATATATATATATATTTATATATATATATATATATATATATATATATATATATATATATATATATATATATATATATATATATAGAGAGAGAGAGAGAGAGAGAGAGAGAGAGAGAGAGAAATAGTATCATGCTACCAGGTAAATACAAGATGTAATTTGCAAGCAACAAATGGGAAGTTGAAGTGTTGAAGTTCCCATAGACCCAGTATATCATAATAATGTAAGATATTTTTTTCCTGATGGTTCAATGGTTTCTCACAAGAACATTTCAGAAGAAGGAGTTTGAGATTGTTGTGTAATATCTCTCATATGAAGTACATATAGGTATGTACAGACTGACTTGTACTACTGGCTTTATCATCCAGGAATACAGTGCCCACCACTGACATCACCAGCATTTGGTTGGCACTTTCCTACCCAGTACTACTATGGGTACAAAGTGACATTCGAATGTGATACTGGGTTCAACGTCATAGGCAGCGCCACACTGACGTGCCAGGCTGACGGACAGTGGAGCGCAACAGAGCCTACATGTGAAAGTATGCAACACTTCTTATCTTTCATGGCAGTTGAAGTTGATGTTATAGCATTGTAAATCTAAAATATACAAAATGCCATTAGAAACAATTAATTAGATTGACTGGTATCCAACAAATTACATAGCCATGCTATTCATTATATATATATATATATATATATATATATATATATATATATATTAAGTATTGTTAGATAGAATGTTTGTGGAGGGATGATATATTGTACATAAAAAAATACGTTAAACATTTTCAACAGTGTATTGAAAACCTCTGTGTATTTTCTTAATCCTAATTGCAGCGATTTGTTGAAGATGCTAGCAACTTTTTTATATTTCAGCCATACCATAGGTATGGTGAAATATATTGTTATATTGCAATCCATACATAGTATGGGATTGCAATATATTGTTTTTGCTGAGTCTCTTCTCCTCCTGTCAAAATCTTCAAGTTGATTCAACTTTTTCATTTTTGGATCAAATGAGCTAAAATTTGGCAGGGTGGTAGAAATAGCAAATACCCCCAGGTGTTTGTTTCACTTTCTTCATAGAGGCCTTAGAATTTATGATATTTAGGGTTTTTGGTCATTTTTAGACCAATTATGTATATTTTGGGACCCTGTGCCCTGGTATTACAACCTAATGGCCTGAAATTTGGTACAGAGGTGCATTGGACATATGACCACAGGACCCCATCAACATTTTTGTCATAGATTACTTAGAAATTAGTTATTTTGGGGTGTTTTGGCCATTTTTTACTAAAAATGTATATCTTTGGCTTCTATGCCCTTGTATGGAAACCAAATGACCTGCAATTTAGTACATAGGTGCATTGGACATATGACAACAGGACCACATCAACGCTTTCGTTATCGATCATTTCAAAAATGAGTTATTTTGGGTTTTTCGGCCATTTTTGACTAAAAATGTTTATTTTTGGCTCCTATACCCTTGTATGAAAACCTAATGACCTGAAATTCGGCATGAAGGTGTGTCTGGTATGTGCCCACAGTACCTCATTTTCACTTTGGGCATACATTACCTTGAATTGTTGAATTTTGGGATTTTTTGCCATTTATGGACTAAAAATGTTAAGTTTTGGCTCCTGTGCCTATGTATGAAAACCAAATGGTCTGAAATTTGGTATGAAGGTGCGTACAGTATGTAGCCACAGGGCTCTATCCACACCTATGGTGTACATCAATCAAAAATTGTGAAATTTTGGAATTTTTGCCATTTTTGACAAAAATGTACATTTTTGCTTCCTGTGTCATGAGAAAGACAACTGATCTGGAATTTGGTGTTGGGGTAGCTTTAGCACTATAAATGGGAAATGGGCCACATAGACTGGTCCATTTTGCATAGATTGGGGTGTTCTGGAAGTGTCCTTTATTGTATGAAGATGGATTGCAATATGCTGTATTTGCTCCCAAGCAAATGCCGGCCTTTCTAGTATTCGTAATGTTTCTTCTTTCTTTCTCCTGTCAAATCTTCAGAACACGGTATCTCCGTTGTTCCTCAACCGAATGACTTGAAATTTGGCACAAGAGTAGAGTGGGCCAATACCCTCGGCCTTTTTTTTCATTTTTTCCATATCTGTCTCTTAAATGATTTTATTAAGGTTTTTTGGTCATCTTAAGACCAAAACTGTATATTTGGGCCCCCTGTACCCTGGTATTATAACCGAATGAGCTGAAATTTGGCACAGATGTGCCTTGATAAGTCCCCCATATAGATTCAATATCAGTTTTGGTGTACAGTGCAACAAAATGCTTATTTTTGCGATTTTTTGACCATTTTTTTTACCAAAAAAGGACACTTTTGGCTCCTGTACCTTGGTATTGCAACCGAATGAGCTGAAATTTGACACAGATGTGCCTTGATAATCCCTTCATATAAATTCAATAACACTTTTGGTGTACAGTGCAACAAAATGCTTATTTTTGCGATTTTTGGCCAATTTTTGACCAAAAAAGGACACTTTTGGTTCCTGTACCCTGGTATTACAATTAAATGACCTGAAATTTGGTATAGATAGGCATTAGATACTTTTAAGAAGATTCAAGTAAAATTTTTGACATAAACAACTTTAAAATGATTAATTTTGGCACTTTTCTGAGGGGAAATTTGTTTTCTTTTGGCCTCCTGACGTGACCTTCCGTGACCCCACACAGAGCCACACCTGTGCGCGTCAGCCGGAGAGTTAATTGAATCAAAGACCTAGCCAATCAGCGAAGAGGAGGCCAAAGGCTAATTAATTTTCATAAGCGGGGCCTCATGATCCCGTATATAGCAGTGTTCCCGCCAGGGGGAGCAAAGCCCGCCTAAGGCTCTCGCATTTTAGACTATTCAGAAGGCTTTATATTGTATCAGTTCTTAGGGGCATATCTATGATAATCGCAGCAGTCACTTAACTTCTCTTCAGGAGTTTAGCGTAACACTGTTTCAGGTCAAACCGTCAAAGGCAACTAAAAACAAACTTTAACGTTACTGAGTTCAACAGTACTTATAACTTGTTATCCGAAGTTGAAACGCTAGCGATGGTATTTTCTCTGCGCTGTTAGCTCCGTGCGACTGTTGTTGACGGTCTTATAACGGTATATTTTGCACCCCTGTACCCTGGTATGAGTAACATTTGGTATAGATAGGCATAATATAGTTGGTAAAATGATCCAAGTAAAATTTTTGGCATAAAGTACTGTAAAAGGCTTAATTACAGCACTTTTTTTAGGGGAAATTGGTTTTCTTTCGTTCTCCATGCCGTGACCTTTCGGACGTTCACCCCACAGAGCCGACATCTGCACCTGCGTCTAGCCGGCAGGAAGAGTTAATTCAATTAATGGTTCAGCCAATCAGCGAAGAGGAAAGCGAAGGCTAATTAATATTCATAAGCGGGACCACACAATACGTTAACTTGAAGACTCAGGCCGTACAGACTTCTCGCCAGGATTTTTTCAAAGCGTCGGACAGGGGTCCGGGGGCCGCCGAATGTCCCTGGCGGGGTCCAGGGGCAGGGCCACTGTGGGGGGGACCCAGGTGGGCGAAGCCCCCCCGGAAGCTCTTGCATTTTAGGCTATTGAGAAGGCTTCTTTTATCAGTTTTTTTAGGGCCATATCTACGATAATCGTAGCAGTCACTTACTTCTCTTCAGCAGTTTGACTTTAAAATATTTCGGGTCAAAGCTTCAAAGACAACTAAAACCTCATAAACAACAAACTTTACTTAGCTCAACAGTATACAAAAATATTGTACGGGTTGCCATCCTTAGTTGAAGCGCTTATTTATAGCGCTAGTATCTTCGCTGCGCCGTTAGCCGCCGTGCGACTTTTGTTGACGGTCTGATATCCCTACGTCGCCGCCTCGCTGATATTCCCACGGACATGTTTCAAAAAAAAATACCCAGCAAAAAACGCTGTTCTGCGTCAAATTCTATTCTATAAAACTCAGTGTTACAGTCTAAATATTTTGTAGAAGCACCGCTGTAGGAAAGAAGGTCCAAGCAATGTAAAACATCACGTAGCATGAAGTTCGCTGTCAACTGGCACACAGCACATGACTGTTTGAAACTCTAAGTCTAATCAACAGCCGTGTTTGATTGATAGCCGGCGGTCCTATGATGAAGTCGGCGAAAGGTGCGTTAGTTAGAAAATCTGCGTTTAGTTTTGATACGTAATTATAAGTTAGACAGTGGCGAGAATGATTATTTTCTCATCAATATTTCTCTTCAGAATTATTTGAACTTAATTGTACATCTAAACAATTGGCTTACCTGTGCAATGTTTATATGATTAATGATCAGTGTACTGAAATCATGTGTAACGTATGGCTCCTAGTCAATAGATCAGCATTTTCTCTATAGTGACCACCTGTCTATAGTGGCCACATTTCCTAGTGCTGTTGTTGTTTGGCATAAACTTTGAACATTTAAATTGTAAGTAACTTTAAACTGCCAGAGTTTCAGCCCAATAAAACACTCTCAGCGCCAGGGTATGAACAGACTGACCAGACAGACGAAAATAAATCCTCGAACAAGGTTCAATCGTATCTTCCGGGTCTGGCAGGAAGTTGTTAAACTAAAATAAGAATAGGCTCGATGGTTGATTGCACGCTCCTACAGTACCTGCACCTGCTTGATAATTATTAAATCGTATGCCCTACTTGAATAAAAAAAGTTCATTGCAATAATAAATGTACCCACATCACAAGGAGCTTATACTTTTTTAAACTTACACTTAGTTATCGTACTGAAAATTGTTAATGACATTACATGAAGTCATTCAACAATTTTCAGTCATGATGAAAATTTTCTGAATGGAAGGTGTGATTATTGTCATTTTCTGAAAAATAGAAGCAAGCTCTGTTTTTACCTGGAGTCAATTCACAATACCAGTCCACTTTGGGGGATAATGTACTGTTAAGAGGATGTTCCATTTTTGCGCAGGGGTGATTTGGAACAGTCCAATGTTACGTGGGAAGGGGTATGGCTGAAATATGCTGTATTTGCTCTTAAGCAAATGTCGGCCTTTCTAGTTTGTATCATTTTCCCTAATCATTATTGAATAATTGTTGATAAGTCTTTAATTCTTATAAGATGATGTTGGTATCAACAATCCAGCAATAAAAACTCTCCTGAAATAGTTACAGATTTATGCAATACCTTTCTCGTTTACAAACACAGCGATGTCATTGGTTATGAGACTAGAGTAACTTGTGTGTCAGACTTTTATGTACTTTTCTGTCAAAAGGAATCCAGTGCCCTCCACTCAGTCCTATATCAAATGGTCAGATGAGTGGAGGCGGCAGCTTCTTTAATGACCGGGTGACCTTTGTGTGCGACTCTGGCTACGATCTCCATGGAAGCGACAGACGAATATGTCTATCAGACGGCACATGGTCGGGCATCCAGCCTGTTTGTAACCGTGAGTGACATTCACCTAATTCTTTTCTGCAAATGATCATCTAGTAACATAAAATACAACTCAGTATAGTCAATTCCACCTGAGGTACATGCTCAACTGTAGGTTGGAGTGCATGATCGCCCAAATTTTGTAAGTCATCCTTTTATGTTAAAATTTTTATGTGACCGAAGAAAACAGACATTTCAATGCAAAAAGCACCACGAGTTGAGAAACATTGATTCTTATGTTTGAATCCAGTTTTGAAATGTTTGACAGTGGTGCAAGCATCACACGTGGATTTTGCACCATTCCGTGAAATTAAAGATTCGTCCGGAACAGTAATATTGTACATTATCACAGACATAATACATGATATGAAGTAGAGAGGAACATCTTGATTCACACAGGCTTCTTTTCACAGGCACCGAGTGTCCTGATCTGGCTGCACCAGCTAATGGCTATGTAACATTGGGAACATTCTATGGCGACACAGCGACGTACAGCTGCCAAATTGGGTATGAAATCGATGGCGTTGCAGTCAGGACATGCCAGGCTGATAAAACTTGGCGTGGGATGGAGCCGACCTGCACCAGTAAGCAACTCTGTTCCGTTGTTGCTGCTCATGAACATAAAGATGACTTTTTCTGACTTCAGCATTTTACAATTCTCATAGTTCATCACCTAAGATTGTTATAATGGCATTTTGTCAGTATTATGACAATTCAACTCTAGACCTGAGTTTAGTGAACAACTGGATGAATTTGAAACAAATGCTTACCTGATGCATTCTGCATACCTAATATACTCCTGCATTTTAAAACTCATTGTGTTTTCTCCTGTCACCATTGCACAGTGAAACAGACCACTCTCTTGAATAAAGAGACTCTTTTTACACAATCATTGTTTTATTCATACCGACGTTTCGGTGATCGTCTGCCACCTTCTTCAGGGCAATTCTGACTGGTTCACATTGTAATGCCGGACAGGTGTTGCTGCTCACAATGTACAGTACAATGTGAACCAGTCAGAATTGCCCTGAAGAGGGTGACAGACGGTCACCGAAACGTCTGCATGAATGAAACAATGGTTGTTTAAAAAGATCCTCTTTATTCAGTGACGTACTAACCTGATGAAACTATTCACAGACCACTCTCTGTATTTCAGGAAAGGAATGTCCGCTTTTGGATCCTCCAACCAATGGCGGAATATATGGGAATAATGATAACCTGTATGGAGACGTAGTCACTTTCTACTGCCAAACTGGGTTTGAGCTGATTGGAGGCCCAACACTGACCTGTCAGAGTGATCAACAGTGGAGTGGGGCACAACCATACTGTCAAAGTATGGAAATAAGTTTCTGTGGAATACAATCTAGGCGAATGCAAAATTCAGAGTAGACTCTGCACATAGTTTGGTGGTGATTGAAACAAAAGTAGAAAGTTTGCCACCACCTTGAAAATCTTGAAATAGACTGGACTGCTTGGTTTATGTATGTTGTCTGGTAGTGTACCATATTATTTGGAATACCGATTAGTTAGAAGGCTTCGGGCATGCATGTATATGAATAAAGAGTTTTATTTGCTTTCAATTGATACCATTTCGTCTGCTTGGCATAATTTGGTTAGATGGTTCCCACCACTTGATTAAGATCATTAAGATAGACAAGTCACCTTAATTTTCCACACAGAAAAAGAATGCCCACCGCTACAAGCACCAACCAATGGTTTGACGTCTGGATCCTTTTCCGTTGGGAGCCAGTTGACCTTCACATGTGATCCTGGTTATATGCTCAATGACAATGCAACACTGTCCTGCTTGGACACACAGGTGTGGAGTGGAACCCCACCTACTTGTGACCGTAAGTGTATTCACCTTCAAATCACTTGTGCTTTACTCTGCAAGATCATAGTACACTTACTACAGATTCTTCATGACTTAAATCTATGAGAAGTCTGGTTACAGTGACCTAACAAATGTCCATTCTTACTTGAAATTTTACAGCTACAAGGCTTAGTGTCATGCTTTCAAATATGTAATCTTGCACGGATTGTTTTCACATTAAATTGATTTAAAATATTAGTATCTAAATTTTTGATATATCAATTATGTAAGGTATCACTCTCAATGGTTAGTTCTGTCACTAGCATACTCATGGCAGAATCATTAAGTCCAACCTTGGTATGGCAAACAAAATCTAAGTAATATTGCTATTCTTTAGTTGATGCAGCATTGTGTCAAAATTCAGGCCTTTTTGAGGTGGCCTCTTGGTCCATTCCAATTTCCAGTTCACTTTAAATCAGATTGATGATCTTTTTCAAAACTGACCGAGTGCATGATGATCAGGAACTGGGTTTTTAAGAAGATTTCGTGTTCTTGCTGTTTCTACAATCAGCAATAACCTGTCCTGCTCTGAGCCCACCATCCAATGGCCAGATGAATGGCAACAGTAACTTGTATGGAGACCAAGCAAGTTTTGCATGTGACCTTGGCTTTGAGCTGAATGGGAGTCCCTCACTCTTCTGTCAGCAAGATGGAACCTGGTCAGGAGCCCAGCCAGTTTGCAATGGTACGTTAATGTCTGTCTATTACATAAGTAAGTAAACTAAACTTGAGTAGAATGCATCTACAGATTATAGGGGAATAGACTCAATGTGTATTTTGCTTTTTTGATATCACAGTGACTCATTACAAGGGAATGATTTAACAGCAGATCATCAAGTTTCGGGCAATGTCTCAAGCCGGTTGTTGTCTCCAAAGTCAAAATTGAAGGTTTTCCTAGCTATGGAATGATACAAATGTTATGGACGGCCATGTATCTATTTCACATGCATTTGGGGAATTCACATGACTGAAGGATGTATCATCAAACCATCAGAAATTTCCTTTGATCGTTAATCTTGATCTTGCTCCTAGCCTTGCAGTGTCCAACTCTGACTGCACCTGCCCATGGGACCGTGGCTGGTGGGTCGTCATTTGGTGAGACTGCCACGTACTCCTGTGATGCTGGGTACGAGGTGGTGGGAACTTCCACCAGGTTGTGCCAACCTAGCAGGACATGGAGCGGAAATGAACCAACTTGTGAAAGTAAGGAATTTAGTCATAGACATGTCATAGACTAGGTATACGTGCACCCTTTCAATGCTTTTAGAAATCGAACTGCCATCCTTAAACTCAAAAGGGTGACTACAGTAAAGAAATACCATATTTACGTCTTCCATGTCCATTCTCAGAAGCAGTGATTAGTTGCAGTTAATTGCTACATCTTTAGAAAATTAATATTGGCACACTTTCTTTTGGAATATAGAATACATGGAGTACTTTAGACCAGACTGAATGTAGACTGTAGTAGCTTTTTGATAGCTATAAGCTTCTTGAACCTTTGGCAAACTTGATGAATGTAGCCTAGGAAGACTTGATTAAATTACACTAAGTCCTATAAAAGTTTAAATTCGTGTATATAAACTAATATCATCACAGAAATATCATGTGCAAGTCTGGACGCTCCTCTTAATGGTGGGATCAGTGGGTTCAACCAGTATGGAGATACGGTGACGTTTGACTGTAGCATTGGGTTTGAGCTGGTGGGCGACCAGACAAGAATCTGTCAGAGTGACCAGCAGTGGAGTGGAACACAACCCCACTGTCAAAGTAGGTCAAAATGAATGCTCTTGACTTCTGGATCAAAGTTGTTACTGCATAATTCCAAAAAAGAAAACTTTGACAAACACAAATTTTTGACTGTCCAACTACAGTCATTGTCAAGAAAGTACAATCAATTGTTTTAGTGAGGTCCCCTTAATATGCATATTGAACACGACTCAGTGAACAGTGGATTACTAGTTGCAGAAAGTCTAAAATAGATACCGTCCCTTGTCTATTAAGGGATGGTTATAAAGTTCTGATGTAGATATGCTTCTTTTATTCCTCTTGCAAAATAAGTCTTCTATGTCCATCTATGATCCTCTACAACATTGATCCAGAATGCCTTCTACCAAGTCAGAGGAATGCTCTCACTTATTTAGCAATTTTGGTCTGAATCCTAAGATTCTGAAATGATAATCATTCGTCTGTTTATTGTAAACTGCCCGTAAGCAATTTAGCAGTCTAACAATTACGCATGCCCATGTTATGTAATTCTGTGTACAAAATCACAAAGAAAATTGAGTGTACTGCAGCAAAGCAAGTAGAAATGCTGTCTGGTAAAAGACTGAGTATAAAACATTTGTTGACCCATTAGGACTGAAGTGTCCACAGCTGGGTATGATCACAAATGGTGACTTCACCGGTGGTCTGCATTATGGTGACTATGCCTCTTTCATGTGCAATGCTGGGTATGAACTTCAGGGTAATAACAGTGCAGTTTGCATGGAAAACGGACAATGGAGCAATCCAGCACCTTTATGCATAGGTAGGCAGCTACAATTACTCATCAATATATATATATATAGTCTAGTATTTACATGAACTCTCGTGATTCTTATGCCACTACAAAAACGTTGTCAAATCCAGAATCAGTAGATCCCAGAGATATGCACATCAGACATCCGTCATTTCAATGGCATGGGTTCAAATCCCACTGCTGCCACCATGTTGTGCCCTGATGTCTGGAAATCCCTAACAAGACCTTGATAACATAGTTTATAATACAGCAGACCTAGTGGAATCTCAAGAGGTGACATCGTTTAGTCAAGATGAGGGTACTTTAAAGATTCTGTATGAATTTATTAATCCATTTTCTTCTACAGAGGAATCATAATTCAAGTGTCAAATAACAAGACAACCAAAATAAATTTAATCTTTCGCGTCTTATTTTCCAGAAAATTGCCTATCATTTCATGACACTCACAATGTTAAACTGTACATTTCTCCTACCCTTCAGCAAAGGAATGTCCTCCCCTAACAGCCCCACAAGATGGTACCATGGCTGGGACCTTTTTCGTGGGCGACAGGGTGACTTTCTCCTGCAAGACTGGCTTTAACTTGGTGGGCAACACCGTTATAGTGTGCAAGGAGACTCTTACATGGAGCGGTACTACACCAAACTGTGAAAGTAAGTTTTGATGTTCGTGGTATCACAGAAGAGTAAGACTTTTAACAAGTTACTTTTAGATAGTCTTTTTGGCATTAATCTGCAATTGAAAAAATTAGAACTGTAAAAATAGATTCTCTTTTTCAACGAATATTAAAGTAAGAATTTGAAGTCCATTGTTCTGCATAAAACCTTGTGTATTTTTGCTTTGTCAATCTAAACTAAGGTTCTTCTTTTTTTTCCTTGAAATAAAGGTGTTACTTGTCCCTCACTTCTTGCCCCGGTCTATGGGTTTGTAAGAGCCCCAGGGAATACTTATGGTGATACAGTGACCATTTCATGTGAAACTGGATATGAGCTCATTGGTGACAGCATCAGGACATGTGAAGCCAGCGGACTGTGGAGTGGCTCCGCCCCTCTTTGTCAAAGTGAGACATTTATTATGACGTTCCATAACATTTTTGTGTTGAGGGAGATACCTATGTAGCACTCTTACTAAAACCCAAATAAGCAGGCATTAACATATAATGTTGTACTGTAAGGGCAGGAAAAAAATCTAATCGTATTGGTAACAGGTCACACATTGTATTTTGCAAATTGTAGACTTAATGTCATTTTATGAATACAAATTCATTTAAGAGTTATGAAATTAAACTTAATTCTAGTTCACCTAACTCGATGTAATGTACCGGATCAAGTTTACTTGTTATTCAGAAATATCCAGAATTGGTTCAAGATGTATTCTCGCGATGTATCTCAGCAGCGGTGTAAATGTTGTTATTTTCATTCCCTTGCTTTCTCTATGAAAAGTTAACAATTTGTCTTCTCTGTCAACAGGGAAATGCTGTAGTGCACTGTACATTCCATTTGGTGATTATGCGGGAACCACCTGCTACAACGACACCATTACCTTCAACTGTGATCCTGGTTATGAAGTGTTTGGAGCCACAAAGACAACGTGTGATGAGACTGGTCAATGGGACACCGCAGTCCCCCAGTGTCAAAGTAAGTAAGCAGTCCAGTGTGTCGAGAGGCTCAAGATGTTGAGATTTATTCTCTTTTAACTCTTCAAAGAGTTTTGGTGCTATGAAAAAGTGATTTTTTTGTGAGAGTGTGCTGTTACAGACTGTTGCATGATTAGTTGTCTGTTTCCATTTTTTCTAAACCTCAAATTTTGCATGAGACATGGTCTGCATCGCCAAGGTATTTTTTTAAACATCACTCTTGTTTTACATTTTGCCCAGAGTTGTGCTGTGACAGTTCTCTGGTGATTCCAAATGGCCAGTTGACTACTCCACACGGCAACTGTTTCAATGCCGTGGGTCAGGTGGAATGCTCAATTGGCTACACAGTAAATGGAAATAACCTCCTCTACTGCAATGCAAGTGGACAATGGGAAGGACAGATGCCCCAATGTGAACGTAAGACACATGTATAACATTATGATCATCATGTTATTAACCCCAGTGTACTTTGAAATGGGGTTCATATCAACTTGTGCATTATATTCAATAGATAACTACAATTACATTACAGTGGTATAATGCATTGTATGTGATTCCGTAGTGCCTTTGTTGATTTTTTATAGTCACAATCACAAAGCAGTCAGAACATTAATCTTTTCCTGACGAAAAAGCAGATGACAAAAATCAGCCTAAACACACTTTTTGATTGTATGGAGACAAAGTTAAAGAAAAGTTCAGCATAAACAATTTCAATTCTAAGTTAATTTTCATGACTTTATCCACTGCTACATTTCTTTTCAAATGTTGGCCTTTTCTCTCCATCTCACAGTGAAGTGCTGTGGAGATCCAGGATCCATCAGAGATGGCGCAGTAAGCTTTACGGGGGAGTGCTCTGGGGATGTTGCAACCTACTCATGTAACAGTGGATTCTCTCTCGTTGGCAACGCATCCTACACATGTTCTCCCAGTGGTGACTGGGGACCATCGCCTTATTGCCAACGTGAGGAAAATAATCATCATTTTCACAAGGAACTCACTCATAGATCAACACAATTCTAAATTCCTCTTCAAACCCATGTATGACCTTTTCTCTGAAAGTCGTTTCATTGCTAAGAATCAGGATTTACAGTGTGGAAGGGCTGAGGACAACTTAGTTGGAACTGTGTACCCGATTGAAATTTTTCTCTGCTTGGTTTTGGGATCTTTCTATGTCAGGAAGGCTCTATAATATTTGAAAAGCTTGAGGCTTGAAGTCAACTGGGATGTAGTAAGTGTTAAGTGTTAATTTCAGCTTATGAGTTCTTAAAGGTTATTTTTCACTTGTGCTTAACTTCAGATAACTTTCTTGTGATGATTCAGGCCTTGCCAAATCTCGTACTATGTAGGTTATTAAGTTATCAAATTCTAGATCAATTGTAACATTGTAGTTTTGAAAGCTTAAAGATTTATTGTTCTGAACAAACATTCGTCTTTAATAAATTTGGCAAACATCATTACATAGAGGTAGCAATTTGTGGCATCACCAATCATGCTTACTGTGCTCATCCCTTTTCAGCTGATAACCTGTGTGACAAAAGTACTCTGTCTCAGCCGCATGAAGGCACCAAGATCTGCTTCACCAGCCCACAGGGGGCGGAAATGGTGGAGTTCTGTCAGATGCACTGCAACCCTGGGAAGGAGTACTCCAACCATAACGAAGCAATGTACGAATGTAGTGCTGCAACAGGCTGGCTGTGGCAGGTCCGTCACTATAGGCCTGGTGGCATGAGTGTCTTCATGTCTGTCAATGTTGGAGTGTGTTCTTCTGGTAAGTATGGCAAATGCAGTGAAAATTTGTACTAAACGCAATAGATGTGTAAGCTGTATTAGGTTTTCATGATTAGTAGCTTTGTACACATAAGTGACACTGATTACACTCAAAACAATAATTTTCTATATCAAAGGAGGCTGATCTACTAGAATCTGTATTGAGAGTATGGTGAATGGTGATCACCAATGATGCAATATCCTTGATACACATTATTCAGAAATGTCCCTAACGCATTACGTTAAATTCAAATCTCAATTCAAATATACTTCATCTTGACATTGATTTAGACTTGTTTTGTCCAAAATCATGAAAGATTGAAACAATGAATAAAAAGTCTGACTTGTCCTTTTTTTCTTCCCCAGCGTTAATTGACC
The DNA here is from genome assembly GCF_000003815.2 of Branchiostoma floridae. NCBI lineage: Eukaryota > Metazoa > Chordata > Leptocardii > Amphioxiformes > Branchiostomatidae > Branchiostoma > Branchiostoma floridae. The sequence continues at coordinate 21,252,113 of NC_049979.1, forward strand.
CGTTTGCTGCGGTGGTTGCCAGTGGTCTGACCATCACCATGTCGGGACCTGTTGACATGGCAGCTATAGAGACAGAGATGAAGGACTACCTCATCGACTATAATCTCTGTACTCTCCCATGTCAGGTGCGTTTTCAATCCCGCAGAATCTGTCATGTGCCCTCCTCCCCATAGTGCACTGGCTAAGCAAATTATAGAATTATAGAATCATTGCATCTGATGCAGATCATATTCTGCCAAGTACCCTGAGATCGCCATTTTATCTTGAGAATGCCACAATAACAGTACATATTATCGGTCTTAAACATCTGAAGTGGGCATATCTGCTGTGTAGTAAATCTTTTTAATTTGAATTGCAATGTGTCCCTTTTTAATGTGTCAAACGTATTGGAATTATGACTAATAAAATAATTTCAGATTTGGTCTCTATGTAACATACTGACACTTTTCAGGTTGGCAACATTGACCTGCAAATTGATCCTTTGGCAAGAGTTGGGCCATGGGCAAAGAATGCAAGATCCAACAGCCGTGTCTTGATGTCGATCCAACTGTTCTCCTATGCAGATGAAAGCCTCATCACCCCAACTAACACAGTTCAAATGGAGTGGGTTCGACTGGCTGGAGAACTCAGGTACTGCTTTTGTACTTGGTGATTTAGCAATATCTCTGACATCTGAAGTCCAGTGGTTTAGTCAGACACTGTTTCTGGAGCTAAAGGTCAGAAGGTTGAATCTTGGCAGTTGTTGTTCACCCTGATAAATTTTATCACAGGTCTTTGGACATCGAGACTTTAATGGTTCCCTACCAATTGTACTTGTTAAAAAAACTGGGGGCATGCCCTGGTACAATGAATCTGTATCATAAACTATACAAATTGTCTGTCTATCCTGTTACAACCAGGCAAACATGTGATCTTCTATGAGCTAAACTGGCTTGAGATCATTTCCTTTCTATTCCATGAGACTTTTGTTTTTCTGACAACTTTTAAAGCATTTGCTTACTACTCCTTGATCATGGACTACTGCAGATTATTAATGTATGACAACTTCTAATATGGGAGGATGAATACTCAATATGCTGCAGCCTAAAATCATTCCCGATATAATTCTATCTTTTGTGGGTTTGCTTTAGGGAGGTGCTGACAACTCTGGAGCAACCAGGCGGGATCGGTCTGACAGTCCAGGGGGTGGATATGGTGCTCCATGCTGAAAACATGCAGATCTCCCCTCCCAGTCTGGGATGTCAGCAGGGAGAAATACTCGAAGGCATTCAATGTAGTATGTATCATTGAGTTGTTTCTTTTTACTTAATGTAACACGTAACATTTACATTACTAACAATGAACTAACATTGATTAAGCAGTACAGCATAAATGTAATATTGCATTGCATTGGATTCACTAAAAAATTAGACAACTAACCTCCATAAAACAACAATTAAACAAAATTACATGACTGTAATATTCCATTCCATTGGAGTCACTGCAAATTTTCAAAAGAAACTCCCACCTTGAAATTGGAGTTTTTTTCTACAAAGATACCCAGATTTATTAACACCTACAGAGTTTATAATACGAATAGTGGGACACAGTACTAGCTTGGCTTACAGTACAGCCAGGCTTTTATTCTATATATTTATTGATGCTGAGGTTCCTTTTTGTCTCACAACTAAAAGTACTTACCAGAAGTTCTACTACATTCCGAGAGCAATGATGAATGCAGGGAAATAAATGCTCCTCACCACTAGTTGGCACTGCAGAAAGAAGAATGCCGGCTCAAACATGACCCACTGAATTTTATCACAAAAGTTGACCTGTTGACTAATGAACCATTTCTTCAAGATTGCAAATAATTTTGATATAACACTTAAAGTTACACTGGCAATGCACAGGATCAAGCCATTGTTGGTTGCATTATAAAAAAAAAACTCTAATATTGTAAATTTTGTTTTATTATTTCAGGACAGTGTGGCCCAGGCACATACTATGACGTGTATGAGAGCGACTGTCGCCCGTGTCCGTACGCCACTTACCAGGATGAGCCAGCACAAACTGAGTGCAAACCATGTAAGGAGGGGACCACGACTCCCGGGATGAGTGCCCGCAACTCCACAGAATGTCAAGGTACCGTCAATCTTGAAATATTCATAGTGCTTTCATTATTTCAGTTTTCATGGTGCCTTACCATCACACCACCACTACATGATTGTTTTAAAAGCAAACTTTGAATACCACAAGAAATTAAATCCCATGAAAATAAATGATTTTTACAGTATTCATCTTGTTTTTTAGCTTTCACTAAAGTTGCATCATGTTAGATTTTAAGGAAACTTTAGACTTGAATAAACCGGTCTACAAAAACAAACCCCAAGAAGACTTTGTTGAACAAGATTACTATTAGTTAACCAGTAATGGTTGTTACCAATCAGAATTAACAAACTTGTGTATTGATGTTTAAAACTAACATGTTTTCGTATGCACCGTTTTTCAGCTTGAAATGTTTCTAGGCTTGAAAGGTTTCCAACCCAGACAGTTTCCTGCGTTTTCTTCCTTGTTACAATAAAGAATTCTAATTGTGGATGCTTTCAGCACCAAGGACAGGTCCATGTGTTGAAATTGGCTATATGAAAAATGAAGCTATTTCAAAGCCTGTCTCACTACTTGAATCAAAATTCTAAGGTTTGACATAAATTAGTACCTTATAGTCAACAGATCATCATAAAAGATTTCAGAACCAAGGACAGGTCTAGATGTTGAAATTGACAATTCAAAATTTGACTCTGATTTAATTCTAGGCCTTATTACATGAAGCAAAATTAGAACTATTGACAGTGTATTGTTTTGTCTTCACCTTGCTGCTGTCTAGCTTTTGCTGAGTGTAACTGTGGCATCCATCCCTGCAAGCTGACCGATTCAGCAGGATACGTCTGTGATTGTCTGGATGGATACCAAGAGGAGGATAACGCAGGGGAATTACTATGCAAAGGTGCATTATCTATCACTCACTGTACATGTATTCTATATTTCTTACATGCCAACATGGCAACATGTTCTTAGTAAATTTGCATACTTTTTTCCATAACAATTGTTTATTATTGTTACACACAAAACAACATCATAGTTTGAAGTCCCCAAGTATTGTTGATAGAAGCAACTTCCAAGTATGTAAAAATCTGTTGCAGTACTAGCTTTACCATACAAATAATAATGGTAAAAATGTTTGATTGACATGGAGACATGTTGTCTTCATATTTCATCATTTTGAAATTATGTAAGCCCCAGGTTTCTTTCTACTAGAAAAGGAATTAGCCCTGTCAAAAATTGTTTTCCTATGTCGTGTACAGACATTGATGAGTGTATGCAGCCAGACATTTGTCCCAACGCTGCATGCTACAACCGCCCAGGGACCTACTCCTGCCAATGCTTACCAGGATTTGAGGAGCCCAACTGTATTGGTAGGTATCATTTTAGATTGTTGCGTTGGTAAATATCCAAAATCGATTCCTTCAAAAGCCACTGGTCCGCCAGATGATTTGCTTTTCTGGAAGTTCCAGATGCACGCCTTTTCACCCTCTCACAAACCTTCGGTACCTCCATCTTCGGGTACATCCGGGTACTTTTGAGCCAGTGTACCTCCGGGGTACATCCGGGTACTTTTGTGACGCAATCATGACGTCAATCAATAGGAAATACCACCATTACACCAGACATACCACAGCATATCTAGTGAGATGCATGGAAAGCAAAGTTATCGAGATTTGACTATTTGTACATTTTTCTGTATTGTGCAAGATTTTCTTTATATTCCCAAATTATAGAGAGTAATCAACTATTTCCAATCTATTTTCTATTTCTAATCCATTGTTGCAAAGTGCTTTGTTTTGTTGGCTCTTAGTCTTCATTTTTGTCAATGTATCTTTATTACATGCAATGATTGATCATTTTGGCCCACAGATATCGATGAGTGTCAGTATGTGGGTTTCTGCCCAAACAACTCCCAATGTACCAACACACCGGGCAGCTACAACTGCACCTGTCTACCTGGACATTACGGACCCAACTGTGAAGGCAAACACAACTTTATATACCTCTCACTGACAATATTCATACCAAAAATTGAAGTATTAATTTTTTTATCCAGTTACATTGCAGAGTTGCACTGGAAGAGTACTGTTTTGTGCTGTGATTCAATTTTTTACCCAGACTATCCTGCAGGGGCTGTATAGCTTTCAGAATACAGCATACTAGTTTAAGAATCATTGAAAAATATGAACTGCAAATGCACCATGCAATGTATCATATATCTATTTCACAGAGTCACGTATTTTAAGTGTTTTCGTGTATTTTCCCTGGTATTGTAATATGCTGTTACAATATCATGTTGTACTACACATTTATAATGCTTCAGTTCAAGAAATGGCTGGAAACTGGATTGACAGTCTGATATAATTACACTTTTTTTTAACAAATTCAATGATAAACACTCATTGTATTATAGAAATTTTGACTGGTAACCTTTGAATGACTATAATCTTTGCAGAGTGTACACCATTCCAGGGTAAATGCTACTCCGTGTCAGAAACCCCCGGATCATATGACCAGGCCAAGCAGGAGTGTAACGACAGGGGCGGGATTCTGGCGGTCATCAAGGACCAGATGACCCAAGACTTCCTCCTGCAGCTCCTGTCAGTAGACAACAAAGACGCCTGGATTGGACTGGCCGATGAGCAGGACACTGGACAGTGGCAGTGGAGTGATGGAACTACCCTTGACAGTAACGCCTACACTTCTTGGGCCAATGGTGAGTTTGATATCTATCAACAACCATTAAAACATTCAATCACACGTCATCATTATGCCCTAAGGGCGGTTTTTAAGAAATCTTAGTCGATAAAATCCCTTAATAAGAACTTAGAATTCACCATCTTGATGAAGCTTCTATATCAAATTATCATAAAGATCCGATAGAATTTCGAGAGTTTGTGACTGATTTATTTTCAAATATGTATTCGTGATCTCTGCTATCTTGGCCTTATTTTAATGTCTATTTAGAATAAGAAAATACAGTAGTTATCAATAGATGAAAAGTAGAAGCTACATGTATATGAAATGATAGTTTGGGTAACATATTCAGCATTTAACAAGGCAGTTTCTTAATTACTCTTTTTGCGCAGACGAGCCCAACGGTAATGGAAACTGTATCCACCTCTGGCCACCTGTCGGATTCCACTGGGATGACATGGGATGTTCCAGCACCACCTACCACATCTGCCAGTTCACTTTCTAGCCTGGCATGTTGCAACACCGACCAATTGAACATTTTGAGAGGCAGTACAATCGTGCTTTGAATAGCACTAAAATGTTGAAGAAATATATCATTTTTACACATCAATCTTATAATCATATTTTGCAAGTCATTATTAGTGACTCATAATGACGAACATCTACTTCTTCAGTGTGTTAGCGTTCACACTATTTACAATAATCATTATGTATGTTGATAGCCCTGAATTATTGAGGCATAGGTGAAAAGAATTGTTGTGTTTCCAGTTACTCAACCAACTCTAACAAAATGTTTCAAGCCTAGCTCTTTTGGGGGGTAGTTTGCGGGCAAAAGAAGTCTGACACGTGAGTTATGAAAACATTGTAGAGTTTTCTAACAAGCTCTCATGTCTGTTTCCCGTAATTGAAAAGTGATACAAACAGATCTATCATTCCAAGGTTTATATGGGCACCTAGTTTATGTAGATGGCCGAGATCTACAAAGGAAAGAGAGAATTCGTTCCTGCCTACCCTTAATCGGAAACACAACTTCTTTTCGAGGCCTAAGCACATTCTTCACAAAATTAAGAAATGTCTATTTTGTTCTTGTGTTTTTGTGATGTAATTGTTAATCAAATTTCAGAACACACCGTGGATTATATTTGGATACAGTAATGTCATATAGAAGTTGTTTCGCCTCTGCTTTGCAATAAACTAGCTTATGAGCTTGGATTTGCTGTGTTTTCTGTGGAACCTAAGATAGACAAGTTCAAAGCTTTAAAACATTCTATTCAAGAGTTACATTGATAGCAAATAAAAGGCATTCTGCTGAAAGAATGCTATACATTGCAACTATGAAATCCAATGAATAAAGAATCCTAAAGTTTCACATAAGTTTAGATACATAAATATCTTTAGGTAGACGGTACGTGATCAATTGCCAAACTAAAGATTAAAAACCTTTCATATGTAAGATTTACAATACTTATTCAGTAGTATTCTAAATAACGTCAGGGTTTCCTTGTGGGTGTTCTGTCCGTGAAGAATGTTTTCAGGATGACCACTTGCCCCATCCCAGTGACAAGTATGATCCCAGTCTGGAATATAGACCACCACAGCACACCGACGCCCAACTGCTCCGCGTTCCCTCTTCCAATGGCCTCTTTTAGACGGTAATCCTGATGTTATAAACAAATTATAAAGCATTCTTGATTGTGAAGAAATATTTGAAGTATGACACAAACGAGGTACAGAAATCAAATTTCGTATCATTGAACGAGGAATATACAAAATCCACGAAAATTGGAATGTTTTTCTTAGCTTTACAGCTATTTTTCGTTTTCAATATCCAAATTTGACCTATTTGTTTTGCACTTAAAAAAACAATAAATACATGACAATGAATTATAAAAAAACATAACAGTGCAGACCTACACATCATCATACCTGTTATATACACCACTCCTTTACTGTTACTGTTGCTTTGAGAATGTTCATGCAATTAGCCTTCGGGCATCATTTTGCAAATGAATGATAAGTACCAGCTGCTGTCGTCATATTGCGTGGACAGCTGGTGTCTTTTGAAATATATGCTCGTCTGCCTGGCAAATTGACAGAATACTAGAAATTTCTGAAATTTGGTGACATAGTATGCATCGACATGACGCACTTTTCGTCATATTGATCATGCCAGGAACTTAAAAAATATAAAAGAATGCAATGTTCGTTCACATACAATAAAAAAGACAATAGTCATATAATTAAACACAACGGAAATATAGGCACAATATTCCTTTGCAATAGCCACAGGCTAGTTGTGCAGCCCTGGTCGTGCGTGCTGAACAGCCAAACCAATGAATAAATAAAGATCACTTAAAATCTATCGCAATTGTTAGTTCTGTCAGTTATACGATACTCATTATGAAAAAGATCCAGATTGACTGAAAATTAGAAATGATTTACCCTTTGTAGATTTACGACGCTCTCTATTTTCCTGTTGATGTTTTCACACAGCACTTCGGTAAGCGTCGGCACGGCTTGGTGTTTTACGCCGATCTTTGCCGACAGGGTCTCGGGATAGTCCGGAGACAGGTGGAAGTAGATGACCTTGTGTGAAATGGTGGAGAACTCGTTGCTAAAGCAGAAGTTGAACTGTCCACGTGACGTCTCTATGCGGAATTTGTCCCATTTTTTCTTCTGCCCCATGTACATCATCTGCAATGAAGGGCGGAGCACTCTGTCAAACTAGCCTAATCGTATAAACGGTGTTTTTTCCGTCGTCTCTTGCGCGACCATGTACTATGATAGCACTGGTAGACAATAAAAGACGTCTACGCCCCTAAGGTATAGCCAAAAATTATAGCCATTAAGTATTGTGGCTACAATATGATACAAAAGCAATGGTGAATGTGCAAAACGTCTTGATAAACCGTGCTTCCCTTCGCAGTCGGTTTGTTTACTAAGATGTAATGAATTTTGAAAGTATAGAAATGCGACAGAAACGGGGCATAGAATTATCCAAAAGTGGCACATAAATCAGTCATTTTATGAGGAATTGTGTTCATCGGCATGCTTTTATAATTTGTCTAGGATATGATGACTGCAGACTTAAGGGCAGATTAGGATTGTCGACGATATCACGAAACAAAAAGAGCAGCTTACTTTGCCATTGGGCGATAACACCTTCATGTCGACGTCAAGGTTACCGCCCCGAACGACCTTGTACTCCACCTGTCAATGTTATGAGATATATTGTCACGAATGCGAACGTCTGTTAAAATAATACTACAAATAATTCTTAAGACAAACAAAAGCCATGTGTACTTTAACACTTCGTTCGGTTTCTTACAGGGAGGCGTAATTAAGTACCCAATCTACTTAGTGTACACAAGACAATTACTATAAACAACTTATGATTATACTCGGCTCATTTTGGTAGACGTCTAAAAAGATTTTTTGGGTACGTTTCTACATAAATGTACCTGACGTATTCACATATGCTAAATCTCGTAATGGGTTTTGTGAGAGCACACTTGTGTATACTATATCAACTTGAATCAAGACATGAACTAAAAACTTTCTTAATAAACGTTGTAAATCAATTATCTAAAATACACAACGCCAGACTACAAAACTATTCTCCTTCTGTAAATTATCTAAAAAAAAAGCTGACCTACTCACGTTATGTTTGATGGGTTTGGTGATGTTTTCTGAGAAGCACATTTCCTCTCGATCTGCCAACTCGAAGGTAAGTGTCGCGCCGTGTGCCGAACTCATCATGGCCGCAATAACAGGGACCGAATACAGGACAATCATCGATACTGAATCCATCCTACAACGTCACCTTAATAGCGTTCACGTCTATAATAAATTCTTGTATAGAGAAACGAAATACAACCTGCTCGTCAGAAAGCTTCTAGTGAGATGTATGTTTGCGACGTGGCTGTTAACCGGATTTTACCCGGCGCGCTTTGTCTCGGAATCTTTAATCCCTGAGGCGGTGTGGATGGACCTATTACCGGCCCACAAACTGTCACCACAACTGCGTCAGCTGGACCGTCAGCCTGGACGTAATGCTTCCTCTGTAATATTCACGTTGTTATTATCGAAACACTATGCAAAATCGCACCGAAAACAAGCGTGTGATAGTTTAAAATTTGATAGGTGTTTCAATGCAAAATGTGACAATGCAAAGTCCCATGCTGTAGTATATTATTTTTCTAAGGGAATACGTGTACATTTTACGTATTCATTTTCCTTTTTCTTGGTATGATTAGATAATCATTTTCACTGTTTTCAGCTTTTGTGAATGCTGGACTGAGAGACAGTAAACCAAATTAGAGGGCAATTTGACACAGGGAAGCTAAGTTCGATATAAAATCGGACCGCCACCCGGTAACAAACAGACGCCGTGACCTACCCGTGCGGTACACCGAGGGGTACCCCGGTATCCGGCAGTCTGTGGCTTCCTACCCGGCCGGGGCTACATCCGCCGCGGCATGCGGTGCAATTGGGATCAAACCTTATTATATCTAGCCTTATATTTGGAGTGACTGAGTCAACAAGTAATTGCTGGAATATATCTATCATAATTTACATAACTTTGAGTCACTTGCGTGTATGCATAACACCATGTGTCATGAATGAAAATATAAGCAGTGCAGACGTCTCGGACCAGCTTTCCACTGGATCATTGCCAGAGCTCAGTATAGGACAGGTTAAACTCCAACTCAGAAAGCTCAACCCACGCAAAGCTACCGGAGACGACCACATTCCGACATGGATTCTGACTACTTTCCACGAGGAACTTGCTCCTGTGCTATGTAACATCTACAACTCCTGTCTGCAACAGGGCATATTCCCTGAACAATGGAAGTCGGAGTTGGTCGTTCCAGTACCGAAGACATCTAAACCCAAGGGGCCTGAAGAATACAGAAGGATCTCCCTTACCAGCTGTCTGGGTAAAGTACTGGAATCGTTTGTCCGTGTGCTGTTACAGAGAGACACTGACCACCTGATCCATGGCTCCCAACATGGCTTCAGGCCGGGGAGATCAACGGTGTCGGCCCTCAACCACATTACGCAAACCTGGCACGACGCGCTCAACAGTAAGCCGAAAATGGATGTACATGTGTCATTCATCGACTTTAGCCGGGCGTTTGACACAATTGACCACGGCAGTCTTCTGCATAGCTTGGCAAAGATGGGGGTGAGACGGGACCTGTGGTGTTGCTTGCGCAGTTACCTGAGTGACCGTGTACAGCGTGTCAGGTGGGGTTCGTGTATCTCCTCGCCACGCCCAGTACTCGCCGGAACCCCTCAGGGTGGGATCATCTCGCCATCTCTGTTTGTCCTGGCCATGAACAGTCTTGACAAAGGCATCCCGATCAGTGTAGTCCCAGTTAAGTACGCTGATGACCTGACAAACACAGAACTTCTCATGGGATCGCTACCAGGCCAAATGCAACTTGCCATCAATGAAGTTGACTCTTGGGCGAAGTCCTACAGTATGGCAGCTAATGTGAAAAAGACCAAAGACATGGTGGTCAGCTGTCGTAAGGAGGCAGTGAACCCCCCTCCACTTACTTTGAACGGGGAGAACGTAGAGCGTGTGCGGAGGTTCAAACTCCTTGGAGTGATAGTCAGCGACGACTTGTCCTGGGGCCCACACATTGAGTACATGTTGTCGAAAGTCAGCCCCAGGATTCACTACCTGCGACTGTCCAAACGAGCCGGGCTTCCAGCAGACGTACTTCTCCAGATCTACAAGACATTCATCCGCCCAGTACTGGAGTACGGCTCACCGGTGTGGGGAGGTCTACCCCGCGGTCTGGCTGAAGAGCTGGAGAAAGTCCAGAGGTCCTGTTGCAGGATCATCGGTATACCCTACGAACAGCTACCTACCTTGGAGTCCCGGAGACGGGATGCGACTGTACGTGAACTGAGAAGAGTGGTGGCTGACGCCACTCACCCTTGCCAGGAGTTCCTGCAGCCGGCTACAGAGTGTCAGTACCAGCTACGACGGGCTCCCCGTTTTAAGCTGCCACTGAGCCGGTCCAACAGACATTCGCAATCGTTTATCCCCAGGGCCCTTGCTCTGTTGAATGACAATTAATGCACTATCACATCCGTATGACGTGTACCGAACTCATTGTTACAAATATTGTATAGTAAACGTCTGTAATTTGTGATTTTAAGCAAAATTATAAGTCAATGTAAAGTGTGCCTTTAAAATTGTAATAACTTTTTAAACAATGTTTAATAACGAAGCTTGTGAACACCAACACAATTCAGGCTAAATTGCCTGCAAAGTGGTGATTTTTAATAAAGTTCAAAGTAAGACTTTGAATATCAAAACATTTCGATAACAGGTGGTGTAGGCATAGATCACAAATGTGCATAATGATTGAGAATAAAACCTATTAATAACACGAATTGATATGAACGACAAATGCTGGGAAACTATTGCGTGTGGTAAAATGATGCAGCTGAAATAGTCATACGTATCCTTTATTTTTTTAACGTTACAAAAAAGGGGTTCTTTTACATTTGCAATTTTGCAATTTGCTTTTATCAGCAAAGAACAGCATGGAACACTGGGAAATGATGCTTTCCCCTTTCTTTATCTGGAATTTGATCAAGTCAGGCTGTCCGGAGTCTTTGTCGCATCTACTTTTCGGCGGCTCCAGGAATCGTCCAAAAACCTTACGAAAACTAGATATCCAGGATTCGTACTTCCGGTGCCGTCAATCATGGTGATTGACAGTACAGAAAACATTATCATGCACGCCCATGTTTCCATATATGGGTCGACCTCGTGAGACCTCGACAGACTCAAGTTGCGAGAGATTAAAACCCGGAAGTGACCGCTGCCCTCCCCATGATAGGACGTCATCTGAATGTTAAACACGTAAATAGAACGTGACGCTACACGAAAAACAACTTCAAACACACAACACATAATATAGTCGTGCGACTGTTATTGTCTATCGTTGTGGACAACGGTTGTCTTTAGACATGAGTTCAGAGTATTACGGGGCACCCGCGGTGCAGGATACCATTGCGGTGCGTGCGTGACCCACAGTGACCGCTTGCTCGCAAATCAAAAATGGCGGGAGAATTCCTTATTTTCGTCAGGCGTTCAGGCCGTTTTCTGGATATCCAGAAACCGTCCTCCTGTTCAGGCCGTTTTCTGGATATCCAGGATTCGTCCTGAGTCTGTTCAAGCCGTTTTCTGGATATCCAGGATTCGTCCTGAGCCTGCTCAAGCCGTTTTCTGGATATCCAGGAAGCGTCCTCCTGTTCAAGCCGTTTCCTGGATATCCAGGATGTGGACCAGGCCTTGTGTGACAAAGGGACGCCATCTGGATGCTATTAACACGTTACCGTGAATGTGTCGCTATTCGGAAAACAACAGTAACTGTATCCCATCTTGACTGCCATTTGTTAATTCATTACGCAAAAAGCATTTTGGGCCTGATACGTAAGTAAATGTAAACATCAAAGTATCATTAACTTTATCAACATTCGTTTAAGTTCTGTAACACCAGGATCAACAGAATAAACTACACGATCTTCTTGCGGGGAGATACAAAGATGGCGGCTTTCTGACGAAAACAACATGCCCCCGCCCTCCGCATAGTCTCCTCCCTCGAAAACAGGTCAGCTCCACCCCCACGTACACGTTCTGGATAAACACCGTCGTCTATCCAGGAAACGTCCTGTTTGCGACGATTTCTGGATATCCAGGAATCGTCCTTCTGCTCAGGACGATTCCTGGATATCCAGGATTCGGCATATTACGAAAGTTAGATACTGACGAAAGTTGGATACAACAGTCGCGATGTCTGTCCGTGGTTGAATACTGAATATACACTGTTAGTGGACAAGCAGGAAGTGAGTACGTGGGACGATGGAGGCACCTCAAAGGTCAGAGTGACAGAAAGTTCATGTAGAATTCAGAGGTGATACAACTAGCTGTCATGGCACAGTTCAGTTCACGGGAGTTTTTGCCTGTCTCTTTGTGTATTCGCAGTTATCCATATGCTACTCACGTTCATCATAAAAGTGATAAATGGACACATGCAACGTTAAATCAAAACCATAGTTGCATAAATCTATCGAATTCAATAGATCGTTTTCATGTGACGTCACAGTGGCTTTCGGCCATTTGGATGATAAGCTACTCGATCTCCACACTTGTGTTGTACATGGTGGACCCGTTCTTGGAAAGAAGTTTTTTCCCTATTATTTAGAAACGGGCTTGATGTTTGCCGTCACGGTGCTAAATGTAAGGTTCATGAACACAGGATACGGCCTACTCGCCGTTTCTATCTAACAATACTAGTTACAGTCCATCCCCTTTTCTAAGATCGATTGAATCACTCTTCTAGGATCTTCTAGCGGCCCAGTCGATTTTGTGCACATAAAGATGTGGTCTTTTAGAAAGTAGCACTCTCCACTTGAGGAAACTAGTTTGACACTAGTGTGTTAGATTGGCATCGTTTACCAAGTTGACAAGTACTCTTCTGCCATTACAGTCATGGATACCTCGCTAGCACGGTCACCGCTACAAGTGCAATCATAATTTAGGCCACAACATAACATATTTTCCCGTTATTTTTCGTCATGTTGACCATCTCCGAAGAAGAAGATTCTTATCTTTTTTCTAAAATCAGGCAAAAATTAATGAGCGCATGGATGTCATCTGTAAACCATACTTGCTGTGACCTACTAAAATACTGAAGTAGCGTTTTAACAATTTATAGCCCGGCGGCCACTCCGTTTCGATTTCTGTGGCATCGCGTGACGCAAGCGCCACCTAGTGATAGGATGTAAAACCGCAGGAGATATCATCCAGCATTTCGAGCTCTGGCCGGCCGCAACCATGCGCAATGATGACACGGCATTTCTGAGAGCAGTACGTGACCCACTCGAGCCCACTCCACTTGGAAATGCACCATAAGCAAACGTTTTGAGCGCCCACAAGTATTCCCCACCAATGTTTGTTCTTTCCCATAGAAGCTAGCGCGACCATGTCATCGTTGCTCTCGGCGTCATGTCTACCGGCGCTCCCGCGGAGGCTGGCACCGCTGATCGGCACCGTGTTCCGCAGCTCATCCTCACAGAAGCAGCCCGTGGACCTACCGGACTTCAACACGGATGTAGACGTGCACACCCACCGCCTGAAGCGGCCCGAGCGCCCGCCGCCCTCCCCAGCACGTCGGTGGGTCGGACTGGAGGGTCTTCGTGAGAGGACCGAGGTAAACAAATTACAAAACATGGGTCAAAGCGACGATTTAATCTCGTTTTATGAACAATAAGATGAAAACGGTGAAAGAAGAGGACGCAAATAAGATACCGATAGGAAATTGCAGCTATTTTTGTTTGATCTCAAGATAATATAATCTTAAATTCTAAGTGCTTTCACTGTAAAACTATTAAAAAGTCACTAATAAAGTCACCCTCGATTAAGCCACATATTCTATAATGTGACCTAGTTTAGGTCCGGGCTATGATCAGGTTACAGGACACGGTTCCAGATGGTGTTGTGAAGTTGTGTTGACATTTAACACAGGTCAATCATAATGCTACTTGGAACCAACTTGCTGACCAACCATCACGTGAGCACTGTAAGTCAATGATTAACAGCATTACACACTTAAATATAGTGTATAATCTGTTTTGGCAACGCGTCAAGGGTGGAGCATGTTTACATTTTGCTTCCTGCTACTAGTACTAGTGCTAGCAAATTAATCTATTCTGCATGTGGTGACTTGTTGCAAGGTACAGAAAAGAGCATGTGGTGTAAAATGCAATATTTCCTTTTTCTTTTCCAAATTTTTTTGCACCTTTTTTCTGTTACTTCAGTAAGGCCAAGTTGATTTGATATACCTGTATGGATGACATTTTCTGGGAACACCAAAATGATGCCAGTGTGGGGAGACAAAAAAAGTTTGGCATTGAAAAAAAAGTTTCTTTCAAGTGGTCAGGGAGGTTGAATAAATGACTTAACACACAATATCATATTATGATACATGTAAGTTCAAAAAAATGTTTTTACATATTTTCTTCTTTGACCTTTGAATCCACTACGACCTTCCTATCCAATCCCATATATTTGCTCTTTGTACTAATTTGTTGCCAGCTGCTTTGTACGATTTAGAGTCTTTGAAAAGGTTGAAAATTGATGCGTGCATGGATGTCATCCATATAATCAATTCAACATGGCCTAATGTATGATCAAAAGTTTTTCTCTCTCCATTTCTATACAAATTCCTGGACAAATAGTTGAAAGTGCCCTTGATGCCCATGTACTACATGTACACATGACTGTAATGGCATGTTTGATCAGACTTATCATCACTGTTTGCAGGGGTCCCTGATTCCAGACACACTACAGGAGATGGAGAAGGATGAACAGTTTAAGATCACAGCAGAGAACCTGAGGAAACTGGGTCAGGTCAAACTCACCAGAGAGGAGAGGAAGAAAAGACAGAGGGCGCTGAGGAAGCTCGGGATTCCCAACTTCCGGGAGTTCTTACTGAAAAACCTGAAGGAGAATCCACAGGAGGGATTGGAAGGTAGGTATAGAAAGTTGAAACAAGTTCAACACCGAAATTTCCGTTGTGCAATTCAGTCCAGAATACTCTGGAATTGAATTACATGTAAATCTTTCTTCAACCGAATTATATTTTGGTCCTTATCCCTTGACCATGGGCAGATAGTTGCTGATAATTGGAAAAGGCATGTATACGTTATGGATGACATCCCTTGCAGACTGCAGAAATAATAAGTCTACCTTATCAGAAAGAATTTTTTTTTCTGAAATCAGGCAAAAATTAATGAACATGCAGATGTCATCCTTAAAATGTACTTGCTGTGGCCCAATTCTAACTCAAACTACTGCTAAGGATATAGACGCTTCTGTTGCATGAATGTTTTATGGTTTTTCATAAATGCTAAGTGTTGTTTTTACCATTCAATCTACTGTAAATTGGTTCATGTTTCTAATTTTGCTTTAGGGGGCATTTGTGGCATTTAGGTTTTCCAATAAAGGAGCTGTAGAAGTGCAGACAGGTGTGAGCTCTATGAATATTAAAAAACACCACATACAAAACACAAATAGAACTTGACAATTTCACCATTGTCTTTTACAGTAATTGTGACAGTGTTGTAATTTGAACTGACTGAACTGTTTTGGTCTTTAACAGATAAGCACCAGTCCCTGAAGAAACAGCCCATTGAGATTCTGCAGCTGAACATCGGGCTGTACTGTAACCAGGCCTGTAACCACTGCCATGTGGAGTCCTCACCCAAGAGGACGGAGATGATGAGTCGTGAAGTGGCCGACAAGTGTCTGGAGATCCTGGCCACGAGTCCCTCTATCCACACACTGGATATCACAGGTACTGCTTAGGAAGCAAGAAATGCTTTTGAAAAAAGCTGGCCACGCAAGTTAAGATCAGATCTGGTAAGGTGCCGGACCCGGTAAGCTGCCGGACATGGTAAGGTGCCGGACCCGGTAAGCTGCTGGACACGGTAAGCTGCCGGACACGGTAAGCTGCCGGACATGGTAAGGTGCCGGACCCGGTAAGCTGCCGGACCCAGTAAGGTGCCGGACATGGTAAGCTGCCGGACATGGTAAGCTGCCGGAACCGGTAAGGTGCCGGATATGGTAAAGTGCCGGACCTGTTAAGCTGCCGGATCCGGTAAGGTGCCGGACATGGTAAGCTGCCGGACCCGGTAAGGTGCCGGACCCGGTAAGCTGCCGGACACGGTAAGCTGCCGGACCCGGTAAGGTGCCGGACCCAGTAAGCTGCCGGACCCGGTAAGATGCCGGACCCAGTAAGCTGCCGGACCCGGAAAGCTGCCGGACACGGTAAGCTGCCGGACCCGGTAAGGTGCCGGACCCGGTAAGCTGCCGGACACGGTAAGCTGCCGGACACTGTAAGCTGCCGGATATGTTAAGACCTTAGCTTAACCAAGCATACAGGGATTTAACTTGGATTTATTAAAGGTGGCAAGACGTGTAGATATAGAAAAACAAACTAAAATCAAATTGCTTAAACAGTTTTCGACATAAACAAATATTTTGTTGATATATTCTGAAGTGAATTAAGCAGTATTTGAAGCAATGTGGCAGTGTTTTTGTCCTAATATTTATAAGAATATCTGTCATAAGCATTTTTGACCCAATATCAGTTGAGTCCTTACCAACAATATTTTCCCCATTCATGTCATTGCCAGGAGGGGCCCCAGAGCTGAACCCGCAGTTCCGTTACCTGGCAGCAGGGGGCAGTGCTCTGGGTAAGAAGGTCCTGGACAGATGTAACCTTACAGTGCTGCTGGAGCCTGGACAGGAGGACCTGCCTGACTTCCTAACCCAGCACCGTGTCAGTGTGGTGGCTTCTCTACCCTGCTATAGGTACATCTCATTCTCTATTGATATCGAAATTTATGAAAATTCCAAAAGATGAACAAGCAAAAAGTACTTTTATAGATTTTCAACTTTCTTTTAGCTACAAAATGTCATTGTCGCAGATATATAGACCTAGAACTCAAATCTCATGCAAATGTGTTACCTTCTCTCAATAAGCAACTTTCCAAATTCTTAGCCTAGGGCTTAATATTTTAACCAAAACAATTTCAAAAGACCATAATTCGAAAACCTGATTAAAAATATGTCAAGTTAGGGACAAACTTGTGCATTGAGTACTAGTGTCTACTTTCTGGGCTATCGATGTGTGAAGCATGTCATACTTCCTAATGGCAGCACATTTTTTTATCACTTGTTAAAGATAGATCGCACTGGAAGCGGAACTTTGTTAATGCTTCAACTCGATAGAGTATGGATTTGTATATAAATATTATGTACATGTATGTATTTATGTAAAGAGCCAACATTACAGCCTTCTGTTCTTCTCTGCAGTGCGAAGAATGTGAACATGCAGCGCGGGAAGGGGGTGTTTGACAAGAGTATCCAGGCCCTGCTTCTGTTGAATGAGCGAGGGTACGGGAAACCTGGCACGGGTCTGGAACTGGACCTGGTCTACAACCCTCTGGGTAAGTTTAACCCTTGCCTGCCAACTTCTGTTCATACTGCTACAAGGAAAATTGCACTGAGTTTGTAGGAGGTCAAATGCCAGTGTGTAATATCAGCTTCCTAAAATATACAGCATGGTGTTTGATCCTCTATTCTAACCAACAACTTTCGTACTGCCTAAATGTTATATCATGGATGTTTAAACTGAATGTATTATTTGAAGTAGTGTTTATGTATACATGCATTATTGCAGATATGTAAAAGCTATTCCAATGACCTACAGAATTTTAGACTGTCAAGTTGGGATTTTATGTTGGACCATGGCAGACTATCATCAAAATGGTGAATGCTAACTGTCTCAAGCTGTCTCACATGGTTTTATTTTTTGATGATGGAATATTCTAAGTGACTATGACTACAGTGACGATGGAATACTTTACAACAATTGTATGAAAAATGATTTTGGGCTGCAAGGCTGCCAGTTTTATGCAAATATCAAGAATGAATTCACTCACTCATTTCCACAGGAGGCTTCCTCCCCCCTCCACAGCGCGAGCTTGAGGACAAGTATCGTCAGGAATTGTGGGATACCTTCGGGATTGAGTTCAACAAACTGTACACGGTCACCAACATGCCAATCAAGAGGTTTGCTGACTTTCTATACAGAAGGTCAGTAGAGGAAATAACAACTATTTTTCCAGGTTCAAAGACAATTAAAAATATATTGTTTGGGTATAAAGTGTGTTTAAGTGCTTCCAACGCCATGCTGTGTATTGGGCGGTGCCCATCCCCATTTCTATAACCCTTGGGCCACAGCTGTGCACTACAGCAAGAGGCCAGTCCATTGTTAGTGTTCAGTGTTTGTGATTCTAGAGAGGTTTTAGATACTTGGAATGACAGGCACAACTTGATGATACCAGCAGCTTTAAGGACAGAATTGTAGCCGGAAATATCTTTCCTTATACGTCGACGTAGGTTAGACATCCAGGTAATAAGATACGCCAAAAATAGTTACTCAAGCAACTGGATATGGTTTTGGAAACGGTTTTGGAAAGTGTCACTGACAAAAACTGGTCGATTCCAGTTGAAACGTCTGACTATCTTTCTGAAACTAATATCCGCCCAGAGTAATAGTACAGATTGGACATTGTACTAGTACAGACAGGGCATTGAACCCTCAGAGAGATAACGGTTAAGGAGTACTGTATGCATATTATGACAGCATGGTTTAGGATTGCAGTATGCATACGACAGTAGCAGTCTACAAAAATGATTATTGCATGATAGCAAAGACATCAGAGTAAATTTTTTAGACAATTTGGCTAACCCTCAATGACTTCAGATTCCAAATAAGTATCTTTTTGAAGAGGTCTATTTTCAGACTGTGATATTTATTTGAGCTTTTGATAAATCTGTCCACATTTTAGGAATGAACTTCAGGACTACATGAACCTGTTAGTGCGGAACTTCAACCCCATGTCAGTGAAGGGCCTGATGTGTCGTAACCTCCTGAGTGTGAACTGGGACGGACGGGTGTACGACTGCGACTTTAACCAGCAGCTGGATCTGGCTATTCCCAGGACGAGGCTAGGTAAGGATGCATAGCGACATACAAGACACTCAAAGATTCACCAAGAAGATTATTGCTATAGGTGCCACTTGTGTGTGTGTGTGTGTTTATGGACAGTATGTAACCCGAAAAATTGTGGACATATCTTTTATGATATTTGTTAGGTGTGTAGGCAAAAGAAAAAGGTATGTATGTCAGGGGTACATAAAATTCAGGTTAAGGTCCAGAGGATCAGGTGATTGTAAAAACCTGTGAATGGGGGTTACTGAAAACAATGGTCCATTTTGCAATATAGGAATCTGAGTATCCACTTCCACTGGCGTTTTAAAATCCTGTCTGCATATAAATAACGTTAAATGCCTCAATCTAAAGAGGACTATGAACTCTCCTCTTCTTCGCTAATTACTTTCTTGGACCTGTAAGTGCCAAAACGTGTTTCTAATTGGTTCAAAGTCTGGTCTACTGATTTTATTCGGACCAATCCAACCCATATCAATGATGAAATGCAACACTTAAAATGAATGAAACAATCTATGACACTTAGATCTTTTCATTCTTGTAGGTTTATCTGCAAAGCAGCCAGCTAAAGAAGAACCTCCTACTGTACACCCTGACCTGAAGTTTAAGGGACTGTCAGTTTGGGACATCGCAAGCACAGACGACCTCTTGGGGTCAAGGGTCGCAACGGACAACCACTGCTACGGCTGTACGGCAGGGATGGGGTCCAGCTGACAGGGGAGCACCGTCTCCTAGAGGGGACGCAACATTTATCTTTCCAGGGGCTGTAACTTCTTAGAGCAAGGATACATTCACCAACCATTTTTGGCATTGCCTCAGGGGTGGCCTTGACATCAGTGTTAGCATGATGTATTCTTTTGGAAGGGGAATGTATTTTTGCTCAATGTACCTTTGACCCAGGGATGACATGTCTTTCTTAAACTTCTACTAGGAGGATAGATATTGATAGTTGGGTCAAGGTTAAGGGAGTTCCTCTGGAGATGTAAAGCGAGAAAGTAATAAGATGGTTAAAGGTTGATGTACTGTCATTCTGTTATTTTTGCGGATTCTCAGTACATGTATTTGAGTGTTAACTGAAGGTATTATATCCAATGAGAAATTGTACTGTACTAATGGAACAGATGTTTTGAAACATTATTGTACCTGTTAATTTGAATACAGATTGACTGATTGAAAAAAAGAAACCTACTCTATCACATGTTGGAGTATCTTGTTGACAAGCTGTTGCGGTTGTGTAACATGAGAACATCTGAATGATAGATTTACATTTTGTAAGTGTTTTTGAGTGCAGTAGATGTAATGACCATTTGATGGAAGTATCGAAAAGGAAAGTTACTGTAATGTTAATTGAACAGTGTTAGAACATTCTGTTTATATTTTACTGCTCGCTTAGCTTACATATGTTGAATTTACTAAAAGTGATGATTTAAAAAGGGCCAAGTTTTGTGGACATCCAAAATAAGAGAGAATGATGAATTGTACAATTTTTTTTATTATGTCTTTTTAGTGAAGTCTCTGCTTGTATCTTGTACTTTACACAAAGAATGATAATTATAATTTATAACCTTACCAACAGATGGTTTATTCTCAGTGCCAAAATAATATTCATTATAACATTACTGTAAATGTGGGTAGGTATGTCTTGGTATTTCATAGATGTTGTGCATTGATTTGTGGTATTGGTATGTTCCTCAAAGTTTTGTCTTTTCATTAATAGTGCAATATTAAAACCTTACCAAGTCCTATATTTCAGTTGATTTTATATCAGATATGTACAATTTGTCTCAAGCATTGTTTTTGTATGAACCCTTTACAACTTTGCAATAAAAGCAATTAAAGCCATTTTTAAAACAAAAAGTCTCAAGAATCATGCTGCTATATTTATAGTTCATAATGCCTGCCTAATTTTTTCGTCATCATGATGCTTTCTCCTCTTTGCTTTGGTCATTTCTAGAAAAATCTTCCGTCAGTCCTGTCATCTCAAGACTTAGGTCCCAGAGTTTCTTGGCCACGTCTTCATCCCTGCCTGGTGGGGCGGGGTCATGTGCAACTGTGTCCCTAGAACAAAAGATGTCCCCATCCAATTTTCAACGTCTTAAATGTTTGAAGATACATTTCGAGTATTCTACAACAGATAAGTACAAGACAACACAACAGGATTTCCTGTACTGTGGGTAAAATGTATATCATTTCCAAGTAACAATGTTGACAACTGATGAATGAAAACCCCCACCTGAAAACATGCTGATTTTTTTAAACAAATAGAAAAGTATTGCAATTCAGACAGCAGTAAAGAATGTAATATTTGGGGGATGTTTATAAATTATGAAGCATTTTAACCATGTTTTCAAGAAGCCTTATAGTGTTGAATCAGCAATAATGATGAAACCTTTTATGATCACAATGTGAAAACCACATGCACTTCACAGCAAAAAAAGTTTAACTTTGGCTGTCTTGTTAACTACATGGATTGTAAAGCAACCATTCAAAACAATACTATAAAAAAGGTTGAAGCCCTGGGGCATTGCCAAAAAATACAAGACTTACTTCCAGTATTTTCCTGTCTTGTCAGCCACCTCAGGAGCGACAGACAAATACACGCCGGTCTGGGCCGCTCGTTTTGGCTCTCGTAGTGTGAACCACATAAAGGGTTTGGTCATTATGGACTGAGCCTTGGTGAGTCGGTGCTGACCTATGTTGGTTTTTGTTACACCGGGGTACACCGTGTTTGCTGTGACACTGGTACCTATGAAAAAAAAAATACCATGGCATAAGTAAAATACATATACCAAATTAAGACGCTTGAGTTAGAACTCTGTTGGGAGTCGAGCCAGAGGGAGGCCAAAGTTGAGGTACAAGGACATACGCAATGCTACTTCTCCATCTGTGCAAAGAATTGGGAAAGTATAGCATCAGACAGGGAAAGATGGACAGCAACAGTGCACACTGCTATGGAGCAGTATAGGTCTGCTCGTAAGAAGCGGGTCTTGAAAGCTAGACGAAGAAAGGAATGAACACTGGTGAAATGCTCAGAGGGCTGCACATTCTGCAGAAGAGTGCCATCCAAAAATTGAACTCATAAGTCACAAGAGGAAATGTCAGGCCAGGATTACAACAACTTGAACAAGTTACCATATACAGTAACCGGCCGATGCTGCAGAAACAATGACTGAAAATGTAAACTGTCTCTTGAGATGAAAAGAGCCGAGGAAGAATTAGAAAAATATTAAGATAATGCTGTCTAGGAAACATAGTCCAGTTCAGCCTCAGAGTTAAAAGTCAGGTTCTAGGGGCTGCAACTATGGATTCTACAAACGCAGATGAGTTTTCATTTGAATTTCAGACTTCATGTCCCTTGCTAGTGGTCAGCCCCTATAAGAAAGGTTACAGTTGGCACATTTTTGCTAGTGTCAGTTGAGTAACTAGAAATGCAACATTATTTCCTAGGCATAATAAACATATCTAACTTCGTCTAGTTCCTTCCTACCTTCCAGCCTCTTGCTCAACTCCAGCGTAAACAAGACCAGGGCCAGTTTGCTCTGCATGTACGCTTCCACGTCCTCGTACTTCAGTAAAGAGTTGATGTCATCGAAATTGATGTTGCCTTGTGCATGTGCTATGGAGGATGTGTTGATGATTCTCCCTTGCTCAGCAGCTTTCAGCTTGTCCATTAACAAGTTGGTAAGTAAAAAATGACCTGCAAATATAACAAGAGTACATGACATAGTGTTAGTTATGGCTAACACTATAACATACTCTAATCCACTTGTTTGAAATAAGCATACTAAGTCTTATATTGTTTTCTTGACAAAGGAACATAAGAAAGGATAAAAGGAACGGGAAGAGGCACTTAAAAGGTAAAGTGTAGAAACCAATAGCTGAAGGTAAAAAAAACAACTAACCATAAAGTAGCATGCAGATGATTAACTTTAAAAGACAGATACACATACTAGTATATAACATACAAAGTTACTTCATCATTCACAGTCAACATTTTCCATACTTAGATAGTTGACTTGGAATTGCCACTCGTTGCCATCGGCGGTCTTCCAGTGTGGACAACGCATCACCCCCGCATTGTTAATGAGCACATCCACCTTCGGTTCACCTACAGAATCATAACATCAAAATGAAAAAAAAAAGGCTTTGCAAATTGTCATGGTTGCTTCAATTACCAAGAAAAATATCCAAAAGTCAATTTTTTTCACAAACCCTATTGTTAATAGCCATTTTTCTCCTTCAATATAGAAAAATCTTTATTCAACCTTCTCCTTGTGCTACTAAGATACTCTTTCTGGTGATGGGAAAGTCAGGAACAGAAAGTTAAACATTAACCATATCATGGTAAAAACGATAACATATAGAACATCAATAGGTTGTGAAATAGCCACTAACTTTTGTTTATTCTGCTAGCAAACTTCCGTATGGATTCGAAGGAGGCGAGATCCACTTGTTGACAGTGGACATCCTGGTTTCCTGTCTCCTGCACAAGTTGGTCACGCGCCTCCTGGCACTTGTTCATGTTCCTGCAGGCCATGATGACACGACCCCCTGTACAGTACACAACAACATATACAGGTTTTAGGTTATGGTCATTTGTGATAAGAGGGCAAGAAATACACATTGTACAATATGCTGGAAGAGGGGATCCTGTTAATTCTATAAAACTTACTCCGAAGACAGTTTTTCTTCTAGCAGCTTATTGCGTAATATGCATTCAATCCTATCAGTGCCAAGGTCGTCTCAAGATATACCAGTATATAACACATCTTAGGTTTTTAGCTAGTATTTTATCATAGAAAAGCCTGACAAATCTACTAGTAGCTAAAAGCCTGACACATCTGTCTGGGCACCAAAAGATATACATGTAAAATATTATTTGCCAAACAATCTAAATGACACTTGGACACATGTCTGGCTAAAAGCCTGACACACGATCTTAGTATCTGGCCTCCAAAATATATAATTTGCAAACAAAGGAGTTCCAGAAAACTACAGCAGATATTTTTAGATCAAAATGATTTCTAGAAGAAAAAAATTATGAAACTGAGGTCAGGAAGACGATTATATGTTCCATACAATACCTCTTTTTGACAGCTCTTTTGCTGTTTCTTTGCCTATCCCACTGTTGGCACCTGTAATGATGACTGTCTTTCCTTCCATGGTAGCCTTGCTGGGACATCTTTCACCCTGTATGTAATCTCTGAAACGTTACAGAAACAATGTTTAACTTTACACATGTGCAGAGACACAGACACACATACAGATGCAAAACCAAGAAAAAAAATAAAAGAACACACATACTAGTAGTGGGGCACAAAAAGACATACACACATGTAAACACACACACACACAAACACTGGGTTTGCTATGTATTACATTGTCTGCAAGTTCAATAAATCTAGAACAGATATGCACATTCACAGATGTAGGCTAATAACACCTAAAGATAAACACAAGATGACAATGGCAATAAAAGGAAAGGGCACAAGCAGAGAATGAAAGATACAAAGAGACTTCAATGTCAACGTCAAAACAAATTACACAAATTATACACAGTTTCATCACGTGGCACGGTGCACACCTTTGACCTTCAGATTATTTTAAAGTCAAAGAAATAGCTTCCGGTTTCGTAAACCCCGTGAAAAAGTCAGAAAGAATTTTATCTGTCATTCATTTAATTTGTATTTTCCACTTATTCTGACGCAATAAGTTGATAAAACTGCCAAATATCTGTTGTTTTAAGAAAGAACATTATAGTGGACATATACGATTTGCAGCAGACCACATTTTGCCCCCCTCCCCCTTACGCAATGCACGATTTCATAATCAATAATCATCAATCTCTATGTTAAACCAGACTGGAAAGCGACGAGTATTTCATCGTCCACAGAAATATAAATCGTGAGTTCCTTACCTGAATAGGAGGATGAGTCCGGTGGTCGCACCGGCGGCAGATAGAGGGTACCACAGTCGCGGAAAAATATCGGCCATGTTGTCGGGGAAAGGAACGATAAAATGGCACGTACCACTATATCCATAGGAGGCAAGATATTTATACCATTGTCTGTTTATCAAATTGTGTCATAAAATGTCACTAAAATCAAATTTTTTAAGTTTATTATAATCTATTTACTCTATATACCCATTTATGGAACAATATTACAAAATTTATATGTAAATTATAATTTTCAATCTGTATTGTACCCCCATATTTGAGTGGTACAAGTCGGTGACCCTGTAATGACCTTTGTTGGCAAAAATGGCGGCAAGTATAAAAGTTTGATGTGCTTTTCGGACGTTTTGCTTCTTTTGTCGACTGGAGATTGACCAGCGTAGCTGCAGGGTGGGGAATTACTAATTCTTGTTGTCCAAGAACTGTCTGGACAAGTGTAGCTGACCAAAAGTGCCTGCAAATGTAAGTTTGACTCGCCCAAAACAGAGCGACCGTAACGCTCGCGGGAACGGATGCCGAAGAAGTTCTCCGAACGGATAACGCGTACGCTGGGTATGTTCCTCATCAAACTTCTTGTCCAAAAATTATCCCTTAAAGGCGTTGACACCAGAGAAGGAAGATATCAAGTTGACAGAAATCAGAGAAGTGAAAAAGATGGTTCTTTAATTTTCTGTAATTTTTAAATCTTTGTATATTTTGCTGACCAGAAATTTCGTGATGGAAACCGAAACGCTGTTCTCCTTGGAAGTCGTCGTGGAGTCTGTTCAGATACGAGGTGTGGTGCAATGCCGTCTCCCCGCCGTGGCCTTCCGCCTCCTGGACTTCCCAACCCTCCTGATCCGCCATGACGTCACGGAGGCAGCCCTGCGTATGCGGGAATTGGGCATTAAGTCCGACCCTACCTGGGCACCAATGGAGGAGGAACACGGTCAGACTGGACGGTTCGAGTTCGGCAAGGGAAAGTCATGTCTACTGAGGATGCGGCCAGAGGTTCTCCGTCAACATCTCAGGAACATCCCTCTCTACGTCATGGTGATTGACAGCTGGGAAGACGTGCCGCGATTGGTCGGTAATAGTTCAGTACCGCTGACGTCATCCATGGAACTGGTGTATCAGGACATCCAGACTGATGGAATCACGTCTCCCTCTGTGCATGGAGAGAAGGGAGAGTTCCCTCTACACAACCTCATGGGGACACAGGTATGAACATAAGCTAATGTACAAATTGGTCATTGTTTGTTTTATGAAATCTTTGTTGAGTGACCGATTTGAGAGAAATGAAAAATTTAGCACTTTGCTCAAAATTATCATCTCTTTTGTTTTATGTCATTTTTTTATTGCAATACAATGTATTACACAATTCAGCCTATAGGCTGCAATGTTTTGACTTAAAAATAATTCACTCTCATTCTCATTTCAAAACTTAAAAAAGAGAATGAACACAGTTACTAGTACTAAAGTTTTCCTACAGTGAATACATTCTTAACACATTCTTTCTTTTCTGAAGTTTGATAATTCAAGGACTCTAGCATCCAAGTAGGCATGGTCTATGTTTAGATGTGTTAGAGACAGAAATCACAGAATACTAAGCTTGAAGTGTCTTGTGTATTCTGTAGATTGGTACGGTGGAAATGGGCTATCGGCTGATGAGTCTGGGAACCATGCTGATGCAACACGTTCCCAGGGAGGCGGTGATGCAGCGACAAGGGGTCGAAGTTCGCGAGGAAAGACAAGCACCTAAAGAGGCTGAAATAGAAACACCAGCCTCTAAACCATCCGAGGGGGACATTCTCGTGGCTAAAGCTACGCAATACGAATATGATCGTGTGGACAGCCCTCCTACTGTGGCCACCCAAACAGAAAGGCCGCTTAAACAGAGACAAGTCAAAGTAAAGGAAGAGGTAGACTCAATGAGTGACAATAATATCATCTGCCCACCACCCCTCTTTTACAATTCTATGGCAGCCGATCCACCACAGAAAGCACCAAAGCCAAAATCAGCGCCACCTGCTGGTCGTGTATCATATGACATCGCAGATTTCTACTCTGAAATTGGAGAGTCACCTGAAGAAGAAAACCAAGATCCCCAGACCAGAGGGATTAAAGTTGAAAGAGGGGTACAAACTTCTCAAGATGTGAAGGTACAGGCTGGCCACAAAGACAATCAAGGCCCTCAGGTCAGTTTACCTGCTGGCCTTCCTTTACTCCGCCAGCTGTTTTCAGAGTTGTCCATTCTAGAGAGACGTCCAGTAGGCATGCATGTGTTTGAAAGTCACCATTCTACACCTAGAGAGGAGGTGAGAGTGAGGATGTCTCGTCCTGAAACTGCACCATCCAGACCACCTGCTCCTCAGCCAGTTCAAAAGACCAAGGAGAGACTGACTGCGCACCATGGTTCGCCATTGAGGGTTCGTCACCAGCCATGTGCGCGAGGCGACCGACCCGTGCCAAAGACGAGATCCTGGATACGGCAGGTGCCGCAGGCTCCCGTGCGGGGACGGGGGCGGAGCAAGCTGAAGTACGGCATGACCCATTCCCTGCGGCTGCGCATCCAGCAGTCCAACCCAGCATGGCTGGAGAAGATGGAGGGGCAGAGGACATCACAGCAGCACGAAATGGGCCAGCCAGAAAGACCTCCTCGGAGATCACTGGAACAACTACAACAGGCATCCCAATGGCGACCGAGCGAACAAACCATCACAGTGACAAGAAGACCAGGACAAGAGGAAGGCGTAAACATTAGAGAGGTACGCAGGTTGGTAGGTGAGTCTGGTGTTCTGTTTGACAAAGCTGGTACACCCACAGAGATAGAAACGACTGACGAAAAGCATGTGACACATAGGAAACCTGTACCAACTCCCAGGCAGCATAGCCACTCAGAAATAGAGAACCATCATGAACAAGAGGACACCACTGCCTTTTGACAAATCCCTTGTAGAAATGGAGATGCCCAAAGTAGATGTGGGTTTTGGCACTGCAGGAAGTTCAGAATCAGAAAATCAAAGTAAGAAAAGCATTCAGGTGTTCCTTCCCATAGTGCCAAATCAGGACGATAGTGAGATACCAGATGACTCATTGGATCAGCAAGATTTAGAGGAAAAACAAGCCAACAAGACAGAGCAGAAACAAACCATGAGTCACCAGGATGCTGTATCTGAACCAGAATCCGGTCACAGTTACTCTGAAGACTTTGATGAAGAACACGAAACTCAAGATGACTATTCAACCGCTGCTAGTCATGTGTCGCATACCAACACCTCTGGGTCGGACAGATCTGACTCGCCTCCTTCACAGGCTTCGACTGCTGTGGAAAAGCGCCGCGAATCGATGTCAAAACCAAAACGAGATACAGCAGAAGACCGCCGGTCACCAGACTCCGTAGCGTCAGGTCGTTCCGACAGATCCCGACACTCAGCTTTCAGTCAAGCGTCCTCGCGACCCCGCGCCGGGAGCTTTGGTCTCGGTGCGCCTCCCCCACCCACTCCCTCCAAGTCTCCCGTCATGGGGGTACGACAATCGTTCAAGAAGCCCACAGATACCAGGACATCTCCCGATGAGGACTCACAGGGGAACATAGACAGAAACGGAAGTATTCGTCCACCTCCACGAATCTTCCCAAGAGATAGGAAGATCTCTACAAACACTGCCTCTGTCAGTAGTTATGTACCATCACACTTGTCTTCTGATATGGAGAATCTGAGCACAGATGGATCCTTAAACTTTTAGGATTCGTTCACTATAATTAGAAGTGTCATTCTTGGAGAAAATGGGTATCATTTTGGTGATAACATAGATGTTATCCCACATTTAGTATCAAAGTTTGTCTTTGGGCTGGCATTGCAGAGTTTTAGTCTTTGAGCTGGGCAGTAGTTGCTCATTCTCCATAATAAAGGTAAGATTGCAACTTTGGTACGATTTGTATACAAAACAAGTTGAATTGTACACATCTGGCAATGTGGTGTTTTATAATCCAAAGATGTACTACACACCAATATATGTATTCCATTGCAAATCTTAAGAGAGAATTGTAACCTTTGTCAAAACAAGAATGTTAAAATAAATGTTGAGCAAAGCTTGTGTATTGTGTTGTTATATTTTACACTGATATTCTAATGGGTGGGTGCAATTCTGTCGGTTACTTTATTCAAGTACGTTTATGAAGGTTAGACATCCAGGTAAGCAATATTCAAATACAATTCAATCTCTGCAACTGGATAAAAAAAACGGAAATTTACTTCCGGACGTTTCGAGTGACATCTACCACTCTTCTTCGGCGTCACTTCATTCAAGTGTGAAGTGGAGTTACTTTCCACGACTTCATTATGGCAACATTAGCTTCCTTTACAATGTTACTTCTTAGAATATACACTTAAGAAATTGAAATCTGTCAACAATTCGTGCGTGATACGAAATCTTTTCTATAAATCTGTACGTACCCGAACCACGTAAATTTTGTGACCTGAGTACTTTTGAGGACTTCTGTATGGCCAGGCTAACGCCGCAGTTTCGTTGTCTTTCTTTCATAGCCGAATAGCAGTAGACATTCCCACCTGTTTTCGATCGTGTAAGCCATAACTATAGCCAATGCTGATGAAACATAGAAGTGCTCCTTAACTAGTTTTGTGGAAAAGTGTATTAGACAGCACAACCTACCATGCTAGTTTGCCAGCAGAAGTGCACGGAAAGTTTTATTTCTTTGAAGAATCTTTGTGTCATCGTGCCGATAACATGTTTCGATGTGAATGACCTCTGTACACAATAGATTAATAGGGTCATTTCCTTTAACGCAGCGAGACCATTTACATGGCGCAAAAAGAAAGCACATGTTGAGGTTGTTTACATATACATTGTATTCACAAATGTATACACATACATACACACACATACATATAAGCACATACACATTGACTTGTCCTGTCGACGGCCAAGGAGATACAAGTACGTCGGAGCTCTTAGAGCTAGACTAGCAATCATTCAGTGATATGCAGTATTTCATCAACACAAATGTTGCGTCAGATATCAATATACACATGTCTTTATTTTCCACAGATAACTGTCAGAATACAGTTATGCGTTTATGTACAACTTTCTTTCTGTCGATACTGAAGTTAGTTCCTTTTCAATGCTTGTCTTAGACAATGACGTTATACGGAAAACCTCCTTGTCTTGAGCTGAATGACATGATCCCAAACATCATTCATACATATGTAGCATTTGATTTTACTGATTTCATTCCACTTCCGTCCTTGTCACGCACAGTCACAGTATTTGTTGATCGTAAATTTCAAAATCGTCCGAGAGTCGCTTGTATTTTCCACCTGAAAATCTACCCTAAATCTGCGAACGCCAGTAGATCCATTAAAAACGCACAATGATTGAGATGACATCGGGCGAATAAACGTACTTTCTAAGCAGAGCAAAGCCCGACAAAACGCATAAAACACGTAAAAACAGTCGAACCGAACCAATGCTTGGAAGAGTACTTACAGTATAAACGCCATTTAGAGCTAACAGGCTCGTAGGAGGGTTGATTTTCTTGTATGTTGTGTGACAGTTGCTTAGTGATTGTAGCACTTTTTTTGCTAAGTTTACCTATATGTATTTCTAGATTTATATACAAGTATGCAAGTATTTACAAATCAGTTTTTTAGACAAATCCATTGTTCCTGTTAACTAAAGTTGAAGCTGCCATGAACGTTTCTGTTATGAATACATTTGTTGGATATTGTATCCACACTACATGGCCGTTTCCATCTCGCCATTGTCCAACATTTTGTCCATTTTCTGGAAAAGCGTCACCCCGCCATCCACCGTACAGACGGCGACATTCCTCGGTCTCTCTGTGATCTTCGCCCGAGAACGGCCGTCAAACTTCGCCCTTCCCGGCCCACCTGTCCGTGCAGGGAAGGCGGGATGGTGCACGGGAGCTGATAGTCTGTATTCCCTACAGGGTTCCGCTGTTGGCGCCGTTCTCTCTTGACGAGCAGAAGATATCGGATACTTCGTGCTACCGAGCGCTCTCTGTAGAACTCTTCTTAGTTCTTCGATCTGTAAAGAAAAAGAAACAAGTGCTTTTAAAAAGCTGGCATTTTGCCAATGTTTGCGTGTGTGAACGTTTTTTTCTAGTTATTAGAATGTCATATAAATAGAACAGAGTAACTAAACCTGATATTGGCGCATGGAGAGATTCACATATGTGCCTGAATCTAGATCTAGACGCCACCTGTTAAAATTTGCGTGAAGTGCAGCAAATTTCACTACACTGCCTGTTTTTGAGTGAGCTCTGTTGCGGGGCATTTTTAAGTTGTTTTTTTTTTAATTTTTATTTCTATTCGGCAAAAAAACGAAGCGGCGAATCCGTTAACCAAAGAAATAAATTGGTGTGGCCAAATGGATGTAAAAATTAGTATTTTAATGGTGTAAAAAAGAAAAAAAAAATCTACCTCCCCGGATTCGAACCGGGAGCATTGGTTTAGAATGCGTAAACTTTAACCACTGCGCCAGTGCGAACGTGTTGAAACAAGAAAGCTTTTAAAAAAAGCTGGCCGGGGCGCATTTGGAAGGACTACCTCAAAATTTCATGTTGTGTTCCAGTAAAATGTGCATCATTATTAAACTAGAAGTTTATATCTAAAATCTATGGGAAGTTGGCTGGAAACCTTTGTTCACTGGTATAATTGGATTTTCCGGCGTACTTTTGTGGGCGGAATTGTATCCCTTGTGTGCGCTGTGTGCCGGATATAAAAATCGTAAAAGAAACTCCGGTGCGAGACCACAGCCAAAGGCGGGAAGAGGTCCCGGATGTGCATTGTCGTTCTTTCTTCGTGACAGAAATTTCACAGGCAGACATGGTACGAATATGTAATGAACAGATTATGGACGGTCAATACTTCTCAAGCTTCTGAATCGTTTGGATATGAAAATTATCGTGCTGAAGATATTTATACGTGTCTGGGGGATCCTACCAGACAACTTGTATAACCAATCAGAAACCAGTCTGCGATTCTCCGCCAATCAACGATCAAATTGGCGTGTTGCTTTCTACCACGTCCGTAATAGGGATGTCTGAATCTTAATTTGCATACGGCAGCATATATAAACATGTTATGGTGGGTCCGGTGAGGCCGGAGTTGCGTCCTTGACTGGTTTGCGTGGGGTGCGGATCCATTGTGTACAGGTTTGTGTCCGATTTGGTGATTTGATAGAAAGAAATAACAATTTATGGAGTAGAGTTTGTTAAGCGAAATGTTTCTAGTTTGGTGATTTTGTGAGGTAAGGTTTGTTGTGGTGTATTTTTCTTAGAATTTTTTTTT